>NC_053112.1:11730069-11777569 GCF_010015445.1 Perca fluviatilis
TTTAGTAGGTGTCCTCTATCACTTTTTAATGGACACCCTGCAGCCAATCAGAATCGAGTATTCACCCAGACCATGGTATAATACCTGACAATGGACACCTCGTCGGGCATTAACCCTTACATAAAAAACATTGTATTTTTTAAACTACATGTAATGTGTTTTGTGTGCACAAATCTTAATTTGTAAATCAACTAATAACTAAAGCTGTCAGATCAATGTAGTGGAGTAAAAAATACAATATTGTAGCGGAGTAGAAGTAGTTAAGTGGCATGAAAAGAACAGACTCAAGTAAAGTACAAGTACCCCAAATTTGTACTTAAGTACAGTACTTGAGTAAATGTACTTAGTTACATTCCACCATGTTGGGGATGCTAAACTAAACAGACAGTGTTTTTAAGTTGTGAATTGATCAGTCTTCATTAAAACAGGTTAGAAGTAAGTGGCTTAATTGCTTAGGGCCAAACACACACAGCTGCTCCTGGGGGTAAAAGTAAAATCTTGACCAGTTTAAAACTCCAGGATGCCTGACATTATAAGCAGCTAATGCTGCAATAACCTGTGGGTCAAGGGCTGTTTATGCTGAGCGTAGCAGGGCTGGGATGGAGATGAGCAGCTGGGATACCCGCTGGGTAATCAGGTGGATAAATCCTCAGACAGACGGTGGAGAGATGAGTGAGACGGAGGAGGAGGGCCGGAGCCAGAGGGAGGTCACTGTCGTACATCCCCTCCTTTCACCTCTCCTCCACCATTCAGCAGATTCACTTCACCCTGCGGTGCACAGAGCCTTGACACAACTCACACACGTTGATTCAAGATGTGTGTGTGTGTGTGTGTGTGTGTGTGCGTGCGTGTGTGCGTGAGATTGAACACTGATATGTCAGAGTTTGAGGGAGGAGAAAGGGAAAGAAAACAAGTCCCCTGTCATCTTCTCTAAGCTCGAAATTGATTCAAAAGTCAGCTTTCATGCTAACCCAATTAAACACCGCGCCTCAAGTTAGACAGGAGAATTAGACACGACAAATAAGCGAGACAGAGAAACTTTGCCAATGATTTACCTGATAAAAGAGAGACTTACACAATATGCCTTGCGCACCTTTTAACTTAAAATACAGCAAATAGCATAGTTAGCATGGGTGGACCAAGAGCAAAAAAAATATCCCGCTTTCAAATGACTTGAATTTGTTAGCGAGTGCTCTTAAACTCAGCAGTATAACACTCAGCTCAACGCATGCCAATGTTGTGTTTTGAGCTTGTTTTTTTACTGCCCCCAATTGGTCAAAAGATAAATAAATGAAGTAAAATGATATATCTTTAATTTTGAAGTCAGGACACCAGAGTCCCCATGTAGGCTCAGTCCTTTGCAGCGGCGCGGGTTCGAATCCGAACTGCTGGCCTTTGCTGCGTGTCATCCCCCATCTCTTTCCCCCTTTCCTGTCTATCCTCTGTCACTATATATAATAAAGGGGAAAAATAAATAAATAATAATCTTAAAAAAAAAATGCATCTGCCAAATGAAGATAATGCAAGGAGAGTGTTTTGACATCTCAAGCCCAGTGACCTCACTTTCCTGTTAATTTATTTTTCTAGAAATGAGTATTGGGAAAACAAGGTTTAAATAGTCCTAGTGCACTGACAGATTTGTTCACTTTTTAAGATGTAGGTATGCATTCCACCTCTTACTGGACGCGATGCGAACGCTCGCTCGCTCGCTATATTTTAGAGGTGTTCTTTTTCCAGCAGGTTGGTTTCAGTTCAACACTGTTGCTACTGTAGTAGCAACCCCTACTGGCAGAGTTCTATGGGGTTAGCAGTTGCTACTTAACTAGTCTATATCCTTGACGTTCCACTTCCGGGATTGCTCCGGTGCCGCAAGAAATTCCTTCCGCTTTCTTTGTGTTGGAAATTTAAATTCGGTGGATTAATGAGGACTTTTGTTGACTGCTCCTCAGATCTCTGCAGGGTAAATCCAGACAGCTAGCTAGACTATCTGTCCAATCTGAGTTTTCTCTCACATGACTATTTTGCAGCGGTTCTGTGCGGAGTTTAGCGCCACCCATGACTATTCTGATTGGTTTAAAGAAATGCCATTAAACCAGAGCACATTTTCCTCCCATCCCCGAGTGCTATGTGGAGTAACCACACCCTCCTTCAGCGCGCTTTGGAGGAGGGTCTGGCAAAGCGGGGAGACTACTAATTAACTGACATTATTACATCCAGTATTTAGTCAGATCTGTGATCAAGCAAGTATTTATATGAATATTCGATATACTCCCCAAATGCCCTTGTTAGAACTGTATATAATACTACAGCTGTTATGTAACTGATTTGTGGTTTAGTAGAATTGAGTTTGATTCTATTATCAGCTTCCTGCTAACCAAGCCAGCCACTAGCTTTCTGTCACTAATGTGTCGCTAAGGCAACATTATATTTGACTGTTGTGGAATTTGTGTGTATGTTTACTATACTTACTATCTACTGTGTTGGACTACCTATGGGGACTGTTGTTTCTCCCTGGCATGAAGTACAATGTCACTCATCTGACAGTTGTGTCCACACTTTTGTGAATCCATTTACCTTGTTACTGTACTGATACATTTCTTTAATACCTTTGGTCTTACTCTTGTTTTATGCAATATCATTGTTTTCTGACCTGTAATAACTATCATTGAATTTATTGTCCAATACTGTTTTCGCAGTCACAATTCCCTCCAGTAAAAAAATAGAAAATATATTGAGAGATAAAAAAAAAAATAAAAAAAAGATTTTCCCTACGTAAAATGAAGGCAAGGCTACTTATTCCTTTGTCTTATATGAGAGATTTAATTCAGCAATGGGATGATGGGTCAGATGGGAGAATACAGACAAAGATGCAACAATCCCAAACTCTCCCTCCCTCGCCTCACTTGATAAACGACAGCGAGTGCAGTGTGCACAGATCCATATGCATCTCCTCCGCAACAGCAACAGCAGATGGGAGCATCCATGTGGGACACCAGGAAATTATTCACATCCTTAAAGGAAGAATTTGACATCTGTAAACCACCCTCCTCACCCCTTGTTCATAGTCTTCCCCTGCTGTATGTTACCCCCTTTTGTTGACACGTTTTCCTCTTTGCAAACACCATCTCCTGTTTTGTATCATTGATCATTTCATTATGATGGAGTGCATCCAGAAGGGCATGACACACGGATTACATGCTTAAGCCGTGTTTCATGTTGAAATAATGCATGGCTTCTATTTTTAGAGGCGTTGGCAAACACGCTAATGGTTGTGTACCTGCGCGGTGATCGGGATGGTGGAGATAGATCACAGGGGACTATTTATCCAGCCTTGTTTGCATGAGTATCTAGGCCAGATGAGCTTCTTCTGTACTGAGCTGTTCCCTGTACTAAGCTAAAAACTAAAGGCTCTGACACAACAACCCGACGGCCGACCGTTGGCCGAAAAAGGCAGGCTGATCATTCGGCTGATCCGTCGACGTTCCGGACACCTTCCGCAGACGTTCCGCATCCAGTGGAAATTGCCGGGGAGTCATTAGGTTTCCATTAAAGTCAATGTGTGTATTTCCACAGACTGCGGAACGGGACAGGTGCGACAGAGAATGGATTGTCCGTGGTGGAAGAAAACAAACTTGGGGCGAGAGCTTCTGTGGATGTAACAGGGTCGACGTAGAAGTCCGAGCTGTTTGATGACTGGGATGCAGGATGGAATGGAGTAGTTGACGAGTTCGACCAGTTGCAGAGTTGAATATTTTAACAAGATACCGAGCGGAGGGACTGAGAGCTCCGTGATAGCGGTTAGCCGTGGGCTAGGAGCCGTGGGCTAGGAGCCTGGGCTAGGAGCCGTGGGCTAGGAGCCCTGTGAGTGCCAGAATGATCCACGGCATGACAGGAGGAGAGGAATGTCTAGTCTCGGTCGCGGCTCGCATCTGGTGGAGGTTGCCTGTGAGAAGGAGGTCAGCAATCGGGTTAGCCGCTGTAGCAGCTAGGATTAGCCGCCACGCGTTTGGTGAATGGGGGCAGCCAGCTAGCGGCTAACCGACGAGGCGAGAGTCCCGTCAAGGAGCCCAGGCGGCTTCGGGAACCAACTGAGAGGCTGTCCAGAGGTACAGAGGCTGTCCAGAGGTACAGAGGCTGTCCAGAGGTACAGAGGCTGTCCAGAGGTAGGGGGTACAGCGAACACGAACAAACACAAGAGAATAGCAGACGGAGAAGCAGCGAATAACCAGCGCCAGCGTCCTCTCACGTCAATGATACGACGTAACTAATTTAATTACACATTTTTTTTCTAGGAACAGTTCCGTCAGTCCGCAGCCCTCCGGAGCAGATACGCAGAGCTTCTATTTTTGACGGACGACGGAGAGCTCCGCAGCAATTCAGCACACGGCAGATAGTGCGGGACAGGAAGTCAAGCATAGAAACAAAATAAATATCCGGTTAATTTTCAAAATAAAATACACCGTGCTCACGGTGGATCATATATTCCCTGCACTACACCTTGAAAACACAGCACAGAGCTGTTTCCCCTCTACTCCTCCGGATGGAAACTAACTGTTGTCGTTTTGTGGTTATATTCTACGTGAATTCGCGAGAACTTGTGGGTCCTCGTGACTACAGCGGTCAGTCATGGCCGCAGCCGTTCCGCAACAAATCCAGACCTGGTGGGTATTGACGGACGGCGGAGCACGCAGCGGAGCATGTCCGCAGCTGTTACGCATCTAGTGGAAATCCCCTGTGAGCTGACTGTTTGGATCGTTTCCAGTTTCTAAAATGTGAGGATTTTTCAGCATTGAGTAGTTTTACTTTTAAAACTTTTAAAGTACATTTTCCTGATGATACTTACATACTTTAGCCACAATTGTTGCCGTGTGTGGAGCCTGGGCTGTCTACAGAGACCGCGTTTTTTTTTACAGTATGTTCAGGGGACAGGCAGCTCGCGGATAGTGAGGAAATGTTTGCTGTATGTGACAAAAAATGTCGTAGCCTAAAAAACACGACATCGCTTAGAGCACCCTTTTTTTGGGGGGCATTTTTGGCCTTTATTTTTGACAGGACAGATGAAGACATGAAAGGGGAGATAGAGGGGGGAATGACATGCAGCAAAGGGCTGCAGGTCGAAGTCCAACCCAGGCCCGCTGCATCGAGGAGTAAACCTCTATATATGGGTGCCTGCTCTACCAACTAAGCTATCTGGGCACCCAATAAACGAGTCTTTACATTGTGGTATTAGTACTTTTACTGAAGTAAAGCATCTGAAGACTTCTTCCACCACTGTACATGATGCACGCCACAAGCCCCTGCAGTGCACATGTCACAGTTAAGTAGCTGAAAGGACGGACAGATTAAAGTCCTAGGAAGGTAAGGACTGTGATGTCTGTTCCACCTGCTGTAGAGACACAGATACTTTTTTCATGTTTCCTCACAGGAGACCATATGTCAGTGTCAGCTGTGAGGGCTCTGTCTTGTGTCAGCACCTGGGAGGGCAGTGTATGTGACAGGAGCAAGGGCACAAAACGAGTCACGGGGCCACGAGCTGTCCTGTAATCACAGTGTGAAGTTAAAAAAAAAACGTGGAAGAGTGGTTGGAAGTGACACGCAAAAAAAAAAAAGATTGTGATGGGGGAAAAAAAAGGGCACGATTATTTAAAACAATAAAAACAATGATTTTCAATTAAATTGCCCCTTTTTTCCCCCATCACTCGAATTACTCTGAAAGATCATTGGGTTTATCAGAACATTGATTTGTGAATGAGGAGGGAAGCACTTTACTTTTATTACCAGTTTAATTATTTATTGATTGATTTATTAGCTTTTTTTTCTCTCTCTCTCTCTCTCTCTCTCTCTCTCTCTCTCTCTCTCTCTCTCTTTCTTTTTCTATTTTAATTTTATCTTTTGATGTTTGGTTGTTAATTGATGGTTAGACCTGATTTGTGGTGATGTCTGTTATGTATTTGTGGAATAAAAGAAAATAAATAAAGATTGGGATTTTTTTAGATGACATATACATTTGCGTTTCCTGTGGCATGCTTCACGATAAAAGCCATCCGTGTTTTGCCATTTAAACAGTGAGACATTTTGGATTAAAAAGCAGGTCTAGGTGCTAATAGCTAAACACTGCAACAAGAGCCTGAGAAATCCATGGCTGCTGTGGCACTGATCTAAGCGCAGGAAGGGAGAAAAAAAAATTAAAAACATGCAAGTGTTGAATTTTCATTAGGTTTATAAACACAATAAATTACCAAATTATTTTCATTATGATTGCTAGATTCAATAAAAAAAATAAAAAATGTGACTGTAATCTCAGAGCTGCTGGAGCCAAACCACAACTGGGTGACACCTTGCTGGCCTCTGACTGAGCTGCTGTCTCGCCTGCACAGTTTCACCTGAAGTGCTGTTTTTCTTAACCCTTGTGTTGTCTTCCTGTAGACCGTGCAACGTTTAGTTTTTCTGGAAGTGAAAACCTCCAGACGCTTTTGTCACTTTTCCTGAAGTTCTTTGTCGATTTTTTTGGACATTTTTGTTGTTGTTTTGACCGAGCTTTTGAAGCTTTCTCCGACATTTTTTGTCACTTTTTGACGTTTTCTCACTTTTCCCGAAGTTCTTTGTCACTTTTTCCAATGTCGATTTTTTTAGGAGGTTTTTGTTGTTTTTTTCTCCTACATTTCTGTCACTTTTTGCAGTGTCCTTTAATTATATATTTTTCTTCAAATGCTATGAAATTAAATAAAACACCCAAATTCAATGAAAGTAGTGAACTGATCAGTTATTTAACTTGTGAAGAGCGTTGTTTGGAACCATCCATGTTATTTTTCTTGACAATTTGGTTGAAGGAATCCCCAAATTTCTGATATAGAAACTTTTTGAAAATGGGTAAAATTTGACCCTGAAGACAACAGGAGGGTTAAGCAATAAATCAGTTTTGGTATATTCTCACTGGAGTGTTATGAGAGTACAAAACCAACGATATTTTGGCACCAGTGGTGTACTCTAGGTTTTTGTAGTGAGTATACTGTGATTTCTTCCACCCAGTATCATTTTCGCCCGCATCCCAGAGCAACAACCACATAAATTGTTTGTAACGTTACCGCGTATAGCATCAGCCTCATCTGGCTTATCTTCTGTAGTTTCTGTAACGTAACTGTCTGCTGCAGTCACCCGAAGCTGCAGTAGCTTCAGGGGCAGGCTTACGAAAAATAATGAGAGTGTAGTTGAAGTTGGCTTTTGTTTCAGATCAACTTCAGTGATTCACATTAGTTAATTTCATGTTTGCATGACCGCCAAGCAACTGTGCTGTTGTTCCTCGGTGACTCGCAACACAGACAGGGTAAATGTATGACCAAAATGTTACGCATCCTTATGCTTTTGTAAGTGGGTATATGGAAATTGTTGACTTTTCTTAGTGGTTATATGGCTTATACCTGCGTATCACGTAGACTACCTCACTGCTTGGCACTGCAGTGGCTGCTAAACTATTTTTTTCTTCTGTGTATTTCAAATCATTGTGTTGAGCTTTATAACGATACTATGGAAGTCAAGAGAAGAACAGCAAATCAGGTAATTTACCCATTGCAGCCTCCATAAAAGCTTCAAATTCAGCATTAATTACCATTCCCCCAGCATCACAGTCTAGAAGTGCACAACTAAATGGTTGACAGGATAAAAAGTGTTTTTTTTCAAATGGCATTTCTGCTGTTTCTCAGCAATAATGCTCTGCTGCTTTAATCACCTATCTGATTTTCCTTCTCTGCTCCGCTGCTTCTCATATAAGTTTATAATAGTGCTGATTTATCCCCCTTCATAGTTTTTTTTTTTTTTTTTCGTGTATGGCTCCGTCATCACCATGCTATGTGCAGCAAATATTTACTAGATGTTATTTAAAAGCCACTGTAATGTGTGTTTGTTTGCCCTTGTTTTTCTATTTTGTCAGGACCAATTTTAAAGCTTGTAGGGACATTTTTGGAAAGTGAGGTTAGTTTGCCCAGTCGTCACTACTTACAAAGGGCTGTTAGAGGGTTGGTGTTAGGCATGCAGTGTTTATGGTTATGGTTAGGGTACGTCTGCAGAAGGTTAATGTAAGTGTAATGTCCCCAAAAATGACCTGTGTGTGTGTGTGTGTGTGTGTGTGTGTGGGGGGGGGGGGGGTGGGTTATGCTGCTAACACATTTTTGCAGTTAAGAACACAAACGTGTGTCTGCATGAACATAGACACCAGTGTTTGGGTGTACACAATATGAACTGTAGAAGGCTGAGTAGTTATACTGGATGAGTGATCTGTTTTTTATCTGTTCAATTTTATTGCAGGTGTCAGAGTTGTGTGTGTGTGTGTGTGTGTGTGTGTGTGTGTGTGTGTGTGTGTGTGTGTGTGTGTGTGTGTGTGTGTGTGTGCGTGCGTGCGTGCGTGCGTGCGCTACAGTTTGACATTTGGACCTGGGATAAGAATCTCCAACTGTGCTCTGCTTGGGTAGCATCTGTTTCCTCCATCTACTGGCAGAATGTCTGTCTGTGAGTGTGTGTGTGTGTATTTTACAGTCACTGGTGTGTGTGTGTGTGTGTGTGTGTGTGTGTGTGTGTGTGTGTGTGTGTGTGTGTGTATTCCCAGACACACACAGGGCATCTTGAATTATGTTCTTCATTTCTTACCTGCCAGTGCTGGATTGCGTGAGAAGTATTACTTTTCTGTTTACAACATTTCACCAGAATATTCTACTGTATGTAGAACTGTGGTCTGTTACCTTTGGCCACTTTTATAGGCGAAAAGGTGTTGCAGTGTACCCACACAGACAACTATCACTGGATTATTTTGATACGTAAGAAAAAAGTAACAATGTGATGATGATTCACGGTTAAATTCTGGAGGTTTAAGGAGTTGTCTTTAATAATGATAACATTCTCAGAAAGTGTGAGTCACACTGAATCTAAAAATATGTGTATCGTCTTATCGGTTATAAGTGCCATAATTGCCTCCATTAGCTGTGTGTCACAGCCACTGCAGCTGCTCCAGCTACATTGATTAGCGAGCCAAATATGCGGCCAAACTACAATAACTAACTTCCTTTTTTTAGAACACCGGCATGCACCTGTTGGACTCACTGTCATTGTAAGTGGGTGCCACCCCTCAATGATCTCTCAAGTATAAATTTAGGTTGAATGAATAAATGTCTCTCCCTCCGTGCCCCTGCTTAAACTCTCCCACAGCCCCCGTGGCCTTGCAGGTTGAAAACCCCTGGTTTAATTTATTGATTTCACTATTACATGTTTATATTCATGTAACTTTTTCTAACAGGACTACAGCCCTGTGGGCGGAACAGTGCAGGTAGTAGAAGAAGAGATACGATGAGGGATTTAAAGGGATTTGATAATCAGATTTGATATTGGATTCAGAGGGGACAACATGCTGTTGAATCCCAACCCAACTGGCACCAAAGAGATCTTTTGTTTTCAAGTTATACTACTGAGTCAATAAAAAAGGAGGAAGTTAGCTGAGCTGTAGTCTGACCTGATCTTATCTCTTGCTAGTCTCGCATTGCCAGACCTTCCTCCACAGCGCTGCAAAGGAGGGTCTGGCTAGTCCACACAGCATTCCCGGGATGGGAGAAAAACGTGCTCTGGTTTATTGGAATTTCTTTAAACCAATCATAATCTTTTGGGGCGGCCCTAAGTGCACGACAGAGCCGCTGCAAAATAGCCTCGGGAAGGAACTTGTTTTGGTGGAACGTGTACGTATTAAAGGTAGTTTGAGTCGTGCAACAGAAAACTCAGATTGGACAGATAGTCTAGCTAGCTGTCTGGATTTACCCTGCAGAGATCTGAGGAGCAGTTAACCATAGTCCTCATAAATCCACCTGGAGTTTAAAATTACAACACAAAGAAAGCGGAAGGTAACGGACATCTGGCCGAAAAGAGTGACATCCGGCGGAATTTCCAGCAACACTGGAGCAATCCCGAAAGTAGAATGTTATGGATCTAGACTACATCATAGCCAATCCCGGCCCTCATGTCACAGCCCCTATGTACCACTTCGTCAGCCACTCTCATCTTCTCTGCATACATAATTAAGAGCCAAGACCTCCAACACTTTACACCTCTCCATCAACATTCAGTATCTCTCTTTGAGGTTTTGGCGTGTATTAGAGGATGGCTACCTGAACCGAGCCTATCGGGCTGGGCAGGGTTTCAGACAGATATTTAGAAATGATGTTCGGGTCCGGGTCGGGCTCGGTCACATTAGCGCGATAAGGCATTGAACATTTTAAATTTAAAAAAGCTTATTATGAAGGTGCGCGCCTATGTTAACGTGTGCTTGTTGCCCCGTGTACGCTGATGCGCTCATCTGTTGACATTTCCAAATGCCTTACAGTTGCTTAATAAAAGCGGGCTTTCCACACAAACAACCGTATGTGTCATTAGTATGAGAAAAAAACGAGATTTTAACTGTGTCGGGCTCGGACATAAATATCTTAAAGGTCCCATGACATGCTGCTTTTTGGATGCTTTTATATAGACCTTAGTGGTCCCCTAATACTGTATCTGAAGTCTCTTTCCCGAAATTCAGCCTTAGTGCAGAATTACAGCCACTAGAGCCAGTCCCACAATGAGCTTTCCTTAGTATGTGCCCTTTCTGTGTCTGTAGCTATTGAGGAGGAGGGGGGCAAGGTGGAGGGTGGGGGTGTGGTCTTGACCAACTGCCACTTTGCTCGTTTGAAAGCGATGATGTCTCTCTCTCATGGGTGGGCCAGATTCTCTGGGCGGTCAAAGCAGAGAAAGGGGAGGTAACCTTGCTCCTTATGACCTCATAAGGAGAAGATTCTAGATCTGTCCATCTGAGCTTTCATTTTCTCAAAGGCAGAGCAGGATACCCAGGGCTCGCTTTACACCTATCGTCATTTCTAGACACTGGGGGACCATAGGCAGGCTGGGGGAACGCACATTAATGTTAAAAAACCTCATAAAGTGAAATTTTCGTGCCATGGGACCTTTAATGCCTGTCGGGCTCGGGCTGGGTTCGGTTACGGCTCTGTCGGACGCGGGCCAGGCTCGGACTGAAAAATTGATACATTTCTGTTGTGTTTACAGAAAACACCGCACAGTAGTTAATTGGGTGAAAACGAGAGTCTCTTTAATCAGTCTGAAGACAAAGTGAACAAAGATAAATGTTACACCCTCACTACTCCCTCCTTGTCTTCATACCTCTCTCCCTCTTTCTACCTCATCATTTAGATAACAAAATCACAGTGACGCTGTATGAGGGCGCCTCTGACATTACTTTACATCAGCTAAACAATTGCTTTGCCCCTGCCAGGTACGTTTATCATCGGCGAGACCACACCCCCGTCCCTCCACCGACAGGGCAACGATAGCGTTCCCCATTAATAACAGAGAGGATTCACCTTCACTACAGCAGGCAGATTCATCAAGCTTCAGTCGATTTTTACTGAAGCATTCATGTGTGAGTGAGACAGGGAGACAGACAGTGTATGTTATCATGTTTCCTTTTATAGAAGAGAATAATTGGCTTTTTACTGTAGTGGGATCAATATTGTGTGTTTTGTGTGTGTGTGTGTGTGTGTGTGTGTGTGTGTGTGTGTGTGTGTGTGTGTGTGTGTGTGTGTGTGTGCGCGCGCATGTGTGTGTAAGAAAGTGGTGGAAAGAAAGACAGTACATTCAAACTCCCACTTTTAAAGCAAAAGTATTAACAATCTTACTTGAATGTATCCATGTTCTCTTTGGGCATTAGTGGGTGTGTATGCTGCAGTGTGTGCACACGTGTGTGTATTTCCTCTCCTCCATATATTTCTGCAACATTGCTTTAAATGTGATATTAATGGCAAGAGACAGCCGTATCAAATCTGTAGAATGAAGAGAAAAATAGGCCATGTCATGAAGAAAGAAAAAGAGAGAGCTGAGATTGTGTCTGGAGTTTATTATGATATGTGCAGAGAAAAATGGAAAAAGGGAGAGATCAGAGAGGGAGACCAAAAGAAACAAAAGGCTCTGTTTGGTCATGATTAGGTTTGACTTGCTAATATGATATTCTGTGACTCAAGAAAAGCTTGTCTTTTCTTTTGTCTACATAAACGGTCACAAACACACAACTTGACTCCCTTTGCAGTGTGTTAAAATGGCAGCTACCCCTGTGCTCGTGTCAACTGTTGAAGCCAAGGGCAGCAGATGAACTGCGCTAAAATGCGGCACTCTCAGACACTTAAGATAAAAGCGCCCACCATTGGCAAAATGTTAAAGTATTAACTGTTATTGAAAATTAAACCGGCTGACGCCTGCTGTCGAGGCATCCACTAGGATTAGCAAATTTTCACACTGAGAGGCATAGCATTTTTAAGAGGTTTATCTGAGTTATGTAATGTGGATGGAAAATTATTGCCCATGAACGTGACAGGGGGAGATACCGAGAGCCTCTGCATATATTTGCTCTTCGAGGCGTTGGTCTGCGGAAATTTATGCATTTTGAAATGAAGAGGAGAGCCGAATGTGAAGTGTGGGCCGAGGCTTATGTTGCAAATTGCATATATGGCAAAAGGGGAGGAGGAAAAATGGAGGAAGTTTGGTGTACAAGTGTGATGTACGATGCGTGTGTATGTGTGCAACATTGCATGCACGGGTATATTTGTGTGTCTTTTAATTTCTATTTTAATGAGGGAATGTTTTCATGTAAGGATGCAGGGAAGAGGGAAAAGAGAACAGTTTGCCACCCTTACTTCTTAACAGGTTAAATAGGAGTGTGACCACATGTCATTACATAACATCTCAAAAAGAAGTTCTCATTTGTTTAAAATTTAGAATTCTTAAAGGTCCAGTGTGTAACGTGTATAATTAATTCAAAATTATTCTTTTTTATAATAATAATTATGTATTGTCTCTTAAAAAAAAAAAAAACTTAAATGGAAAGGAAAACTGAAGAAACATAACTATAAAATAATTATTTTCATTTAATATAGTTGGCCATGTTATGCCACCAAATTCAGTTTTGCAATATCCCTCTGAGATTTCTGCCTTTACCAAAATACAGTGGAAGTGAATGGAATTGAATTTTTGTTAAAATAATTACATCTGAAAAACCCAACAGGAAAGAATGTTAACAGTTTCTATTTTGTCTGTATAAAGTAGTGCCAGAGGAAATTTATTTCAAGGTTAATTAGTCATTTGGGAATTAAATTGTAACTGGATTTCATCTAAATGTGAGGCATACTGAATAAAATAAAAAGTATTGTAATGTATCTCCTGAAATATTCTGTCATATCTTATCTGCCCTCTAGTTTTCCCCTGTTTCTTTACCTTCTTTGGAGACCAGCTGGTCCAATCCCCTGCTCACCCAACTGCATCTGATCAATCAACTACAGCATATAGTCTACAGTATGTATACTGATATAGAGGCCAGTGGAGCCATATAGAGACAGTATGTGTTGCCAAGTGGCTGCAGGATGCTGTAACCTCCCTGACAACGTGATGCAGGAAACTGCCATCTGAAGCAATTAATCACTTTGAAGCAGTTGGGCTGAACAACTTTCATTGTTTTGAAACCTATCAATCAACATTGTGATGGCCAACCCCTGGTATTTATATGGAAAACAGCAAAAATAAATGGAAAGATGATTTGGGGAATGTCGGTTAGTATGCGCTCATTTAAAGCTATAGCGCGTAGTTTCTGTCTGCCCCATCGGCGTATCCACATGATACAAGCTTTCCGTGATATCGCACCACCCCCCCTCCTCCACACTGCTAGTAGCCAAGGAGGACATGGAGGATTAAAAAAACAGGATGGACTCTTCTGAAGAGGTAATTATCTTTTGCTTGATTTTCTGCATGCGGAAGTTGCCGGACGACACAGTTTTCTTAACATACTGAGAAATACAGAGAGAGTTTTATTGAGCTGATAGTCTTAATTAGCTTTGTATAAATTTATTTGGCAATGGCTTGAATGCAACGAATGTTACTTAATATAAAAAAAGTTAAACACTAAAGCTTTAAAGATAACAGATAACAATCATTTCCACAGGATTTATTGCAGTAAGTAATTAGAAGGGTCTTCTCATGTAGAGGACTCTGGACCATATGTGGTGTCTGCTGTGGCACTTTGAGTTGCCAGTCAGTTCAGCTCAGGCTTTAGCAACTATGAACAAATTTATACTTCAGCTGACAAGATGGAGGCAAGTGCTAAACCCAAACCTCACCCTTACAAGAATAATTTAAGGTTATGTGACATGTAGGGTTAAAACCTGGAGACTGAGATTATTGTATTTAATGGGATTTCTCACTTAATATGTGTGAAAGTAATGCTGATGTATGTGCTATGGTACAGTATATAGTGGGGTACTTCTCTTTCTATAGGTCCAGTTATCAAGCTGCTTGGTGGACCCACTGCCTGCTCTTGAAGTATTTAGCAGCCTAAGCTTTTCTGGCTAAGTTGGTGTCATGGACTCATGCACAGCATACAGCTGTTGGAGGAGTATGGATATAATTTCACACTAAAGGTGTATGTTTTTTATTATTTATGTATTTTTTTATGTCTACTGCCTATTGCTATATTTATTGTTCTTAAAGCAATTATGGCCCAACATTTTACGGTCCAAATTTAGCTAATTTTAGCATTTTCCTTTTAAGTTTTAATACTTTCACCTTCTGGACCACAATGTTTCTGTAGTCATACTAAAAGCCCACAATGTTTTGATTGTAGATTGTGGCCTACATCAAATTTTTTTTGCTAGTTTTCTTAAATCTGCAGTTCACCCTGTAGATTTGTCTCGTTTATTCAAGTTTTTGTGTTCAGTCAAGACTGGAGTGAGCCCACTGTGCAGAGAAAGCTGTCTTCGACAGTATTCGATTTTTGCCTGTCAAAAGACCTTTTGGTAAGCGTCAGTGTGTAGTTAAAATGTTTAGATTAGATAACAAACTACAACACTTTATTTTCCACGTTGTATCCATGCAATACCTCACTGCATGGATATTGGACTACCTCACAAACCAACCTCAGGGCTGTGTGTCCGACACAGCTGTCTGTAGCATGGGGGCCCCACAGGGAACCGTTCTGGTCCCGTTCATGTTCATCTCTACACTGCAGACTATCAAATGACTCCGCAGTTGTTGACCTAATCACATATTGGGACAACAGGGAGCACAAGGAACTGGACCAAAAAACCTTTGTGAACTGGTGCCAGCGGAACCACCTCCAGATCAAGGCTAGGAAAACCAAGGAGGTGGTGGTGGATTTCCACAGGACCAAACACTCTCCTCCTCTACCGGTAAACTTCCTGGGTACGGACATTGACATGGTAACATCATATAAGTACCTGGGTATTTACCTGAACAATAAACTGGACTGGACTGACAACACAACAGCACTTTACAAAAAAGGCCAGAGCAGACTGTATCTGCTGAGGAGACTCAGGTCATTTGGGGTGCAGGGAGCTCTACTGAGGACCTTTTATGACTCTGTGGTGGCATCAGCCATCTCCTACAGAGTGGTCTGCTGGGGCAGTGGCATTGCGGTGGCAGATAGAAAAAGACTTGAGAGGCTGATGTGAAAGGCCAGCTCTGTTCTTGGACGCCCCCTTGACACTGTGTAGGTGGTGGGAGACAGGAGGATAGTGGCTAAATTATCATGATGGAGAACTCGTCCTACCCCATACACTCCGAAGGCACTGAGCAGCTCCTTCAGTGACAGGCTGCTGCGTCAAGCAGAGATACGGCAGGTCTTTCCTTCCTGCTGCTGTCAGACTTCACTATCAGCACTGCTGCCAGTAGACCACATGGGCAAAACACACAAACACAAGGACTGATAAACCGTGCAATAATAATATGACTGTGCGATACTGTTAACGTTAAATACAACTGTTTGTTTGTTTATTTTACAATTTATTCTCTTTACTTATATTTGTTTATTGTTTGTTCATCTCTAGATTATTTTCCCCCTATCCCTTGCTGCAGCAACACAGGGAATTTCCCCATTGTGGCATTAATAAAGGATTTTGAATCTTGAATCTTTTCTGTGTTTTGATGTTGCTTTCAAAATGATTTTTAAAAAAACTTTTACATATAGTGAGCTACTAAAAGCCAATTGGCTGCATGGTAAGATATATATATAAAAAAATCTAATACTACTTATTTTGCTACTGTGCAGGCCATAATTTCACGACATTATTGCTGTTGTTAAACAGTCAACAGAAGAGAGCTATGCTTTTTGGAATGACTGTAATCCACCCATCCATTTCCTCCATTTCTACTTGCCGAGCCAGACTATAAAATAGCATGAGAAAGGGAGAAAACTGACATAATCTGATTGCCGGTTGGCGGTCACTGACAGCAACAGTTTGACAAGTTGACAATCGTATTCCCCTGTCTGAACATCATCTGAAATTCCGAGGTTGTCAAACACATGAGTAGCACAATGTGATGGGTTTTTGTTCTGACACTGTTCACAATGAGACATGACCGGAGTTCTACCGCTGTCCCATCTACCTTTTCAGAGGGAGGACATGTAATAAATTACTAGTAAACAAACAGCCAAGATGTCCCACGCATCAAAGATCGCATCAAAGATCACAAACAAACACACCCTGAGGCATGCTCGGTAGGCAAAGCAACTACACCCGCCTTTACTGTTTCAGGTCAAACTTACATCCGAACAAAATCTCATTTCACGAAGACACAATGAACATCTGACAATAACATATACGTGACTTTGGGGAAAGACTGAGGGATTGAGTGAGATGACCTGCTGTCTGTGAATCAATAAGTTGATATCAAACAGAAGTGTGGAGTGGGAGTGGGGGTGGGGGAGGGGCAGTGAAGTCAAGGTTCACTGATCTGATTGGTTCAGAGACAGATGCTGTCCACTCTCATCCAACTTGTTCACTGGCCTGAGCACAAATTGCTGCTTATTGGGCCTGGACTTCTTCCTCTCTCTGTTTCCCTTTTTTTTGTAATGCTTTCTCCATGTTAATGCCTTCCTTAGTATTCACCAGCCTGGTTAAGTCTCTCCGCAAAATCAATGCTCATTTACTAGGGATGTTTTACTGCCATACCACTTAGACATGACCTTGAACAACATGTCAACACTTGGACAGATCGTCATTGGAAATGAGAGTTTGTTCTCAATTGGCTTACCGGGTTAAATTAAAGTTAAAAGGAAAAAAACAGAAAAAAATGTGTACTATCAGTTTGATCAGATTTAGGTGAATAGAGTAAAAATGGTTGTTCATCATTACAAAATGAAACCGAACTGGTACAGAGCTTTAACATCCATGTGTCCTGATCTTTACCTCCCTACTCTACCGCAGCTCATTAATGTTTGGGTACTGCAGTGTTCAGTCAAGGACTCTCCGTTGATCCATCTGTCTGTTGAGGGCTCCAGAGCTCTGGGTTAATTCCCTCTCTCTCTCCCCTCTTTCCTGTGCCGATTCGCACTCTTCACTCCTCTCCACCACGGCCAGCAGATGTTTTGCTGTTAATTAACAAGCTGATGTGGCAGATGTGGAGGTCGAGAGCTTGACGTCTGCCATCTCACTGGGTGCCAGATGGTAAAAAAAAAAAGAAAAAGGTAGCGAGCTCTGTGCGCTGGACCTGAGGGGTTTAGTGCATGGGAAATGCATCCGAGGGGTCTGCTGTCCATACTGGAGAGGTCGGAGCTAAGCACTGTGGCCAATTAGCGGCTCAACAAGAGATAACCTATTTGTTGCCCTCTCTGAATTCAAACTGTAACATGTGTGTGGATAAGAAAGGCCAACAGGTGAAGAAAAGCAAGTGCAAGGGGAATTACCACTCCTGTGGTCTAACCCCCTGTGATGACAGCTGCTGAAGTTACACCAAAATGACACAGAAATTAGCCGTTGTTAATTAAAAGTGGCTCCACAGATTCCTACAAAACATTCTATAATACATTAGGCACACCAACCTGTTGCATTCCTGTATCTGATCTAGTCATTATGTCCTAGGTAACACATTCCAGTCTGACACAAGCAAATCTTCAGAGATGGAAACACTCAACGGTTTTCTAGAAGTTCTCTTTTGTCAAAAGGTCCCAGTATCCCCTTGTTGCACAGATGATGATCAGTGACGCATTAAGTTTTCATATAGCCTATATTAGAATAATCCACAACGTTTCACAGGTTTCGTACATTTTCATTACAGTTCTCCCACATATGTTGATGTGCACCATCTCCAGGCGAGTAAAGTAATAGCTTCTTTAATTGACCATTTCCTAATCCCTGCCTCCCTTAGTTACTGTTGCTATGCCTGGCAACAGTAAATCCAGCTCTTTTATTCAGTGATGAGTAAAATAGGCTAACCCTGTTTAGATGCTTACCATAGAAAATATTATTTTGTTCCTATTTACAGTGTTTCACATTTATAAGAGAAAGGCTTTGAGGGTGAGAACCAACTAATGTATATGAAAAATGTAACACTATCTCAGTTTATCTGTGTTTTTTGAGCCCAACGGCGCCTTCCAGGCAGTGGTTGGGAGGCACTGGTTATGGTTATGGTTATGGTTATGGTTAAGGTTAAGGTTAAGGTTAAGGTTAAGGTTAGGGTTAGGTGCCTAGAAGGCAGCGGTCGCAGTGCTGCCTGGAAGGAGCAGTTGGGGGCAAAAAATCAACATCGAGCAGGGGTTGCTGGAGTGTAAATGTTCACAAATCAAATTAAAGGGTAACTCAACCTGGACCCTATTTTCCTGTGTTTTTGTGTCTGAGTGACTGATAGAAACAACAACCTTAAAATTGTTCTAGTATTAAGCGTAAAAGCTGTAACCGGCAGCCACAGCCTGGGCTGCAATGTAACCCTATGGGGAAAATGTGCATCGTCAATTTGGTCCACTAAAAGTGCTTTATTTTGCCACTGAAAGGCGTAGATTATTGTCTGACAACATTATGAAAATGATCCCTACAGAGATAGGCCTTTTTAAAACCTCTTTAAGACCTTTCTGTTTAATCACAAACGGATCGGAGGTCGCTAGCGCTAAACCCACCAGACTCCATTTCAAAAAAAGAATACTTTTGGGGTGTAAAAAGACAACATATTTTCACATGTAAATCGGTAAACTATGTGTGTATTTCAACCAAAAGAGTTGTGATGGTTGGAAAAGTGGAAATACGACTCAAAACAGCTTTTCATAGTTTTATTTTGCTTCTGCCATCTTTGAATGAAGTGCATTTTACGATGCTAAAATTACTGTTTATTTACATGGAGTCTGGTGGCTTTAGCCAACGCAATTTAGCGGATGATTTAATGTTTAAAAAAAGAATCTTACTCTTTAACAGAAAGGTCGACCTCCTTAGAAATCCTTTTCATAATGTTGTCAGACACTTAGAATATTAATCTGAGTCTGTCAGTGGCAAAACGAGCACTTTTGTGAACGTAAATACAAGCTGCACTATTGCCCTTTAACTTACATTGTAGCTTGTTCGCCGCCGACTGCAGCGATCTCGCTAAATACCGGACCAGTGTCAAAGATAGTTGTTCCCATCAGTCGCTTAGACACGAAAACAGGAAAATACGGTCCAGGTCGAAAAACGGTAGTTACCCATTAAGGAGTAGGACAGAGCCTCTAACATTAACCTAAACTATCATATACTGGCACACAGTGGATGTTTAACCTGTATCCCACAAACCAATGTAGTAGATAAATAGATACTCCTTGGCTTTGGTAGCAATGCTACGGTAGTTGGGTCGTAAGCTAGTTAGCCGACATGCTAACACTTGCTGTTTAGAGCAGACTAACATATTTTTATCCATTCCTTACACTTTTGTCCTTGTGTTTTTGCTTTTTACAGGCGCTGTACCCAGTTTGAAAATTGCTCTGCGGGGGAGGAGTTTAGTGAACTGCGCAACATTAAGGGGAAAATGTGCATCGTCAATTTGGTCCACTAAAAGTGCTTTATTTTGCCACTGAAAGGCGGATTATTGTCTGACAACATTATGAAAATGATCCCTACAGAGATAGGCCTTTTAAAACCTCTTTAAGACCTTTCTGTTTAATCACAAACAGATCGGAGGTCGCTAGCGCTAAACCCACCAGACTCCATTTCAAAAAAAGAATACTTTTGGGGTGTAAAAAGACAACATATTTTCACATGTAAATCGGTAAACTATGTGTGTATTTCAACCAAAAGAGTTGTGATGGTTGGAAAAGTGGAAATACGACTCAAAACAGCTTTTCATAGTTTTATTTTGCTTCTGCCATCTTTGAATGAAGTGCATTTTACGATGCTAAAATTACTGTTTATTTACATGGAGTCTGGTGGCTTTAGCCAACGCAATTTAGCGGATGATTTAATGTTTAAAAAAAGAATCTTACTCTTTAACAGAAAGGTCGACCTCCTTAGAAATCCTTTTCATAATGTTGTCAGACACTTAGAATATTAATCTGAGTCTGTCAGTGGCAAAACGAGCACTTTTGTGAACGTAAATACAAGCTGCACTATTGCCCTTTAACTTACATTGTAGCTTGTTTCGCCGCTGCCGACTGCAGCGATCTCGCTTAATACTGGACCAGTGTCAAAGATAGTTGTTCCCATCAGTCGCTTAGACACGAAAACAGGAAAATACGGTCCAGGTCGAAAAAAACGGTAGTTACCCATTAAGGAGTAGGACAGAGCCTCTAACATTAACCTAAACTATCATATACTGGCACACAGTGGATGTTTAACCTGTATCCCACAAACCAATGTAGTAGATAAATAGATACTCCTTGGCTTTGGTAGCAATGCTACGGTAGTTGGGTCGTAAGCTAGTTAGCCGACATGCTAACACTTGCTGTTTAGAGCAGACTAACATATTTTTATCCATTCCTTACACTTTTGTCCTTGTGTTTTTGCTTTTTACAGGCGCTGTACCCAGTTTGAAAATTGCTCTGCGGGGGAGGAGTTTAGTGAACTGCGCAACATTAAGGGGGAAAATGTGCATCGTCAATTTGGTCCACTAAAAGTGCTTTATTTTGCCACTGAAAGGCGTAGATTATTGTCTGACAACATTATGAAAATGATCCCTACAGAGATAGGCCTTTTTAAAACCTCTTTAAGACCTTTCTGTTTAATCACAAACAGATCGGAGGTCGCTAGCGCTAAACCCACCAGACTCCATTTCAAAAAAAGAATACTTTTGGGGTGTAAAAAGACAACATATTTTCACATGTAAATCGGTAAACTATGTGTGTATTTCAACCAAAAGAGTTGTGATGGTTGGAAAAGTGGAAATACGACTCAAAACAGCTTTTCATAGTTTTATTTTGCTTCTGCCATCTTTGAATGAAGTGCATTTTACGATGCTAAAATTACTGTTTATTTACATGGAGTCTGGTGGCTTTAGCCAACGCAATTTAGCGGATGATTTAATGTTTAAAAAAAGAATCTTACTCTTTAACAGAAAGGTCGACCTCCTTAGAAATCCTTTTCATAATGTTGTCAGACACTTAGAATATTAATCTGAGTCTGTCAGTGGCAAAACGAGCACTTTTGTGAACGTAAATACAAGCTGCACTATTGCCCTTTAACTTACATTGTAGCTTGTTTCGCCGCTGCCGACTGCAGCGATCTCGCTTAATACTGGACCAGTGTCAAAGATAGTTGTTCCCATCAGTCGCTTAGACACGAAAACAGGAAAATACGGTCCAGGTCGAAAAAAACGGTAGTTACCCATTAAGGAGTAGGACAGAGCCTCAAACATTAACCTAAACTATCATATACTGGCACACAGTGGATGTTTAACCTGTATCCCACAAACCAATGTAGTAGATAAATAGATACTCCTTGGCTTTGGTAGCAATGCTACGGTAGTTGGGTCGTAAGCTAGTTAGCCGACATGCTAACACTTGCTGTTTAGAGCAGACTAACATATTTTTATCCATTCCTTACACTTTTGTCCTTGTGTTTTTGCTTTTTACAGGCGCTGTACCCAGTTTGAAAATTGCTCTGCGGGGGAGGAGTTTAGTGAACTGCGCAACAAGGGGGATATGGGTTTCATAAAGCCTAATACTAGACAGGTTAGTCATTTCCACCTTCAACTTTACAAAATTAAACAAAGTCAGTACTTCCTTAGATATCGAAGTTTATAGCTATGGAACTTCAAACTACACATTATCAAAAGCTCGTTATACATTTTTTAAAGGAAATTGTTATCACATTTAATATATGATGTCTAATTATTTATTGACGTGTAGCTAAATATATAAATATATATTTGTACTCTTCTTTTTCCCTGTATTGTTTTACATGCACTTCGGGGTCTGATAGGTCCTTAAATTGGGGGGAGGTTTATTGTAAAAGCCTGTGGTTTCTTGACCTCTCCTGACACATTTCTTATTTTTTAATTATCTGGATTTTATGCAGTTTTGTGTGAAAAAAAAAAAAAAAATGTGCGACAGAAAAGTGTGCCACAAAAAGATTATAATTTCACTGCAATGCTTGTCTAAATGCCTTCTCCTCCATATGCGCACACGCACACGCACGCACACACACACACACACACACACACACACACACACACACACACACACACACACACACACACACACACACACACACTTTGCAATTTGTCCAGGGAAGAAAAAGTGACAGGGATGACAAGATCTTATCATGGTGTTCTATGGGAGTCATTAACATGTAAAAAGGAGGAGAGGCCAAACAGAAATCAACCTAGTGACCCTCTTTCTTATTTAGCTCCACTACTCCCAAGACTGATGCTTTTGTCCTTTCTGTTGCATCTAGTGGTGCGTTCTTTTTGTCCACCGAAGTCGTTTTACGAGTTGTTTTCCGGAGTTACGACCCGGAAGTTGCAAAAAGAACGCCGCCGAGGTCGTATTTACAACTCGTCAAGTCGTCTGAACTCAGAGGACCCCGAGCTCACTTTCAAAGATGGCTACGTCGTGCATCACACGTAGTAAACATTGTGGTTTTCTACAGTTTTAAGCACTTTTGTCTTTGTTGTAACCAAATGAAGAAGTCGTACACATAGCACTGTATACTGCTACCTATAGGCATGTCGCTACAGTCTTATTAGGAGTTAAATACCGCCTGATTAGTTATTTTGTAGCTTGTGCAGCTGAGACGCTCGGTTGCTATATGACAACAACGGCTTTAAGCCGAGCCTTGAGCAGAAAGCAGAGCAGTAGCCTAACGTTAACGTTAATCAAAACGTAATTTTCATGCATCAAACTGTGAAATATAGTTGTGTAATATGTCAATAACTGGGTGAATAGAATCCTAAATGTTACTAAAAATGTTACAAAAATCCATCTTTTCTCCAACTCGTAGTATTGTGTGACAAAAAGAACGCAACAACCCACGGTAACTCGTTTTCCGACATGGATGTGACGTCATACTCGAGCTACTAGTTGCGATTACAAGACAAAAAGAACGCACCATAGGTATTGCACCACCGACCAACCAGCGCTCTCCTCCTCCCCCTCTTATTCCCCTGTCAAACCATTTAGCCTGGGAATTACAGTTTAGCTGGAATTACAAATTATGTGCTATGATTCACATAGTGATGCCTTCAACTCTCAATCACACTGATATGCATGGACAGGCATGCATAAGCGCACGCACACACACACACACATACACACACACACACACAAGTCATTGCAGTAATAACATGCTTCATTTTCAATCTGCCTCTAGCCCTCTTCAGCCTGCTTACACCTACATACAGCTTTCATATACAGTTACAGAAAATCACTTTTGACGACAAAGTAAATCTGTGAGTTCAGTTTTAAAAATCGACGTTCTGTTGTTTTCTTTGAAAAATGTGTGAATACATTTTTTTTATTTCAGCTTCATGTTGAGGGATGGAAAGGAGCCAATACACATCTTAATTAACAAAAATGAAAAAAGTAACAAAAGAAAAATGTCAAAGTACAATACTACTCATGATCTCAGAGCTATCACAAACTACACTTTGAAAGTCGTTAAAACCACATGAGTGGGTCGTTCACTCCTGTGAACACATTTGCTAAAGACACTAATAATTGCGTTGAAATGTGTTGAAATTTTGCTCTAACACTTCATGGTGTGAGTGGAACCTTACGGAGTTGAATGCATCTGCCCAGATACTGTTGGCATGTAGTGTTGACAGGCAGAGGAACAGATGCTAGAGGTGTAAACTAGAAATTACATGCTTATTTGTGTCATTTCATTTTCATTTGTATCAGTTCAGCTTAAAGATGCAGTGTTTAAGATTCAGTCCTACACGTTATTAACTCCTCTAACTGATGGACTTGCATTTTTTGAATGGCATAGCGCCTTTCTAGTCTTCCGACAACTCAAAGCACTTTACACTAGATTGCCACATTCACCCCATTCACACATACACATTAGACACTGATGGCAGAGGCTGCCATGCAAGGTGTTAATCTGCTCATCGGGATCTAATCTAAACATTCGCACACCAATTGCACGGCCTTCGGGAGCAATTCGAATTTCAGCATCTTGCCCAAGGACACTATGACATGCTGACAGCAGAACCTGGGAATCGAACCGCCAATTAGTGGATAACCTTCACTACTTCCTGACTAGTCTGTATCAAAGAGAGCACATTTCCAAGATAAAAACAACAACAAACTTGAAGCTAGCAAAGCCACACGCTGAAAATGGCAAGTTTGGAAGAACATTTGGACCGTGCAATAAAGCAGGCTTGCTTGTCTTTTTCGGGGAATGATTGTTAAGCTTAACAAAGAATATATTTGCTGCATTTACTCTAACTGGGATATTTTGAGACCGATTGGGGGGATTGCTGTGGACGAAGTACACATGGCAATACACTGGTTAGAGCAAATCAGGTTTAACCATGTATCCAGCTAATTTTAAGCTAATTTAAAAAAGCTCCCGTTACTGTATTGTGTAAACTGTTAACTTCATTTAATATTGTGTTTTTTTGTTTTTTTTTGCAGGGGTGCAAATGTTCCACCAAAAGTTCCTATCCGAGACTATATTGCAGAGGCACCGTCACTGCGTTCGGTGCTTTGAGCCGCCCCAAGACGATTGTGATTGGTTGGGGGGTGCTGTGGTTCTGGCCTGTATGAATGCATGTGAATGGTGAATGGTTCCTGTACTGTGTAAAAGTGCTTTGAGTAGTCATTAAGACTAGAAAAGTGCTGTATACAGTCCATTTAGTTTAAAGAAATGCAAATAACCCCCCAGTGTTTTGTTGTGTGGTGTAGCCAGACCTTTATCTACAGCGCTGTGGAGATAGGTCTGGCAATGTGAGACTATTTCCTCAGCCACGCACGCACGCACGCACGCACGCACACACACACACACACACACACACACACACACACACAACATATTCATTCAGGCCCAACTGTAGTCTCTATAAACACTGAGAAGAGCAAAGCTGTGGGTTTGGCCCTTGTATATGTGTGTATGATTGATTGTGCGCATACATTATGTGCGCATACATTATGTCCATATGTGCATGAGCCATTGCATCTTTCTGCAGGCACTGATACAGAGGACATCACTCTTCCATTGTCTCCCGGTCCTCGTTGGCTGCACACAAACGTGTCAGACCGCGCACACATCTTTAAGCCCTTCCGCCCATTTTGTCTTCCTGCTCTGTGCCAAAAGCGGCGTCGGTGTGTGAGCTTTAGGTTAAGCCTGAGCCGGAGATAGAGGAGGGAGGGGCTGGTAATTACATGTCGTGCTCTGCAACCCCCTCCTTTCCCCGCCCTCGATGGCCTCTCATTGTGCAGCAAACTGCAGACGGAGAGGAAACACACATGTAGCCATCCCTCTGATTAATTGGCTATCTACTTCCCACCAGTTCACTCTCTTTGGCCTGATTAGGTCTTTTAATGGGAATCCAAATTAAATTGAGAGCTCTTATCTTGTTATTGCACTGTAAATTCTATCAAGTGGTCACAAATGGTTTGTCAAGGATGTGTGTCTGTGTGTGTGTTGAGTCCGACTCCACCATGACTAAAACTAATTATAGTATTTCTCCAAAGAAATTAAAGCGGCGTGTATCACTCCAGACTCTGTTGCTACCCTTTCAATTTGCCCATTGATATACAAAACTGTAGAGTTTCTCAAACAAATTCAATTTCTGATTATATGCTTATTACTAAACTATATCATAGGACTTGCACATTTTTTTCCAAAAGGGGGATAATTTGGTAGTTATCACATTATGTTCTAATCCACTGTTGGAGCTGCAAAGTCACAGATGGTCGAGAGCTGTTTTTAAAAACAAAGAATTTAGAATTTTTCTTCAGAGGGAAATATTTTCAAGAGGCTTTTCAGGCAATTAATTCCCATTATGAAGCCAGAGTCTCTTAGAAGTTTGCTCAAGTGACCAGCTTGACTCGAGTCAACGAGGCAGAGTGGACTCAGTGGAGGGACATTTATGTTTGTGTCAGATCACTTGTTACTAAAGCTGTGTGACATTTAACATAGAAGGTGACAACAGCTGTTTGAACATTTCCTTACTAAAATTGCCAATTAGGAGGTGCTGAAAGCTCACTGCAGGTGGCTCTCCTGAAGTGGCACAGGTACAAAGGCTTCACTGCTGATGCAGACTTTTAATATATGCTGTGAAGACTGGTCAAAAGGACACACACACACACACACACACACACACACACACACACACACACACACGGAGCAGATGTGGAGCAACAGTGAGAACAAGATGAAGCTCTGAAGGCCTCGCAGCTGTTCAACATCTGACAAACTGCAACAGCTGGTGGCTGGCTTCCATATCTCTATAGAGTCACAGTTTGGGATGTCGGACTTTTAGAGGGATGACTCACTGACTCAGGGCTGGATTTTATGCCAGAGTTGTTTATTTTTGGAATCAAATGTGGCTCCAAGAAAAAGATCACTCGTTTTGATTAAATGCATGTTTGGTCTGTCTAAGATGTTGACATGGAAGCTTATGGAAGACAAGGAAGAATCGCATTAAGGGTCAAGGGTTAGTTCGCCAAATCAGTGTTGGACTGCTTGAAAGATCTGAATGAATGAAAGGATGAGAAAGCAGCACACTCATAACTATGATCTACATCTCAACAAGTAATTTTCGACTATTATTAGCCCTAACAGAAAAAACAACAACAAAAAAACCTTTTGCTGTGAAATTATGTTTTTGGCACAGGAAGTGGGTCAAAGAAAAGTAACATGCTCTCCGAAAAAGCAACACATAGGTGTTTTTTGGTTTATTTTGGAATACATTGTGTCGATGTGACGTGTTCTTATTAATGTTATTGGTCCAAAAGTTTGTGTTTAAGCACTATTGATACAGAGGAGTATTACCACCAGCTACACCCATTTCACATCCCTCTGTTTATACATTCATCTATCAATTAAACTGTATCTGGGTCTCACTCGGATTCCTGGTCGTATTCAATTGATCGGGCTCTCATTACAGACTGATACATTAGTTTGGACCCCCATACATGTTAGCCTGCTGTTTCTTTACATGCTGCCTTTGATTGGACTGCAGATGTCCAGGAGATGCTCAGGTTCTCAAGTGGTAGAAGGATAATTCAGGTTGGAGGTCTGCTTTATGCCAATAGTGAGTGGTAGCATGGCTTTGCACGGACTCAAGCAGTTCCTTTTAAGTGTGTGTTTGCAGAAGCTCTCCATGCATAACAGGATTGCCTTTGCTGGCAGAGGTTTTTAAGCAACCAGTCCTTTCATTTCCTTTCCTGCGACAAGAGAGAAATGTTCGGCAGTTGTGTTCACTCCGTTGTCAGTGCAGCAGAGCAGCTTGTAGGTGAGCCTCATTACAGAACTCACACATAATAAGTGCATTTTCAAAATACTGCATGGCGATACAGTTCCAAGTTTTTGGGAATGTTCCATCATCTAGAGGTTAGCTTTGTTACTTGTTGCTACTGGCAGACTTGGGTTTTTCTGATGAAATAGTGGCATGGAAGTTTAGTTCTTTAAGACTGAGCAAAAAAAGTGTCGGTTACTTCTACATAACAGACCCACGGAAGACACATTAAGGGCTGAATGACAATGTTGGTTTGTCCGCACGTCCACAGCTCTGGTCCATACCAAGATATCTGACCTATTGGATGGATTGCCTGGAAATCTATACAGACACTCATGGTCCCCTGACGATGAATCCAATCCTGACTTTTCATCTACCACATTGAGACGTGTCCAATACTTTTAATTTTGAACAAAATACATGCAAAAATAATGACTCCCATCAGCCTAGTGCATTTTGTTTTACTTACCAACTTAACTAAGATGGTTAACATTGTTAACCATTGTAACATTGATTGTTAAACATCAACATGCTAGTATGTCATTGTTAGCCTGCTAATGTGGGCATTTAGTATAAACCACTACAGTTCCTAATTTAAGCCTCATAGCTGCTAGCATGATTGTAGACTATAAAGTCTGATTTATGCCTCTGCGTTAAATCGACGCTGTGGCTATGTATGTAGGTATGTGGAGATAACGACCCTATGCCGGACCCTATGCCGTAGCCTGACGTGCGCCTCTCAAAAAATATGACTACACATCGTGGTGACGCACGTCGCTCGACCGTTGCATTTCCCCCCGACTCATTTCGTGGTTCTCCTTCTCCATAAACAACATGAAATCAAGGAGAGGGTTAACTTTTCCTGCTCCAGATTTCCCACCGTGGTCAGAAAGCACAGGGGAGACACTTTGTTTCTTCCACCATGCCTCTCTAGAGTCTTCGCTCCGAAGCTAATCCCCGTCACTCTCTCACACGCTCTACCACACAATCCCCACACGCACACACATACGGGCCCTGCTATTTTCTTAAAGAGATTGACGCACACACCACATAAGTATAAACCTTCAGGCCTCTTACGTAGTCTACGGCGAAGGTTCTGCGTGGAGCCTCCACAGAACCATAAATCAGCCTTTATACTGTTCCAAGACAAACAGAGGTAGCCATCTTTGTTACAGGAAGTACCAATGTTATGTGGTCTTAATTGGAATTCCAGGTCTGATGATACTGTTGGATGAGTTCAAATGAAGCATGTGAAAGCTGATTATTTACAGTGGCTAGTTTGTTTTTATTTGACTGCCAGAATTTCAGCTACCAGATGCTGCACATTGTGTAAAATTGCATTACCATACTGTCACAGAGGCCCGTAAAAACCCCAGATGCACTTTGTGTTAAAACATTGTTTCTGGTCATTTGATTAGAGATTGGTTTGATTTTTAACAATTGTTTTACTTTATCTGTAAAAGGTACTATATTAAATAAATGTATTATCATAATTTTTTTAACCGAAAATTAAGTTGAAAAGGATCTCAAGGCATTATTTCCTGATCTTGAAGGCATATGTTGTAAAGAGTTGAACCATTCTTCTTACATGGTGCATTTTCACAAATTAATGTGTTAAATAGAAATACTATTAATTACCGGACACACAGAAACACAACCTGGGTGCTGGTATCCAGTGTAGGAGTACTGTTTGCTTTCTGGAGCTTTAGGCAAAACATAATTAAACTGCATTGTGTGGTCCACTGTGTGCATTGCACTGGATGTTTACTTGAAGGCAACACAATGCACAGGGAACCGAGAGACGGGACCACAGCTCCTTTTTGTCTCAGGGCTCCCTACCATTTTAATCTGGTCATGCTTACAAATGTAAATTAGTTCTTATTCAAACCAAAGACTATATAGGTGTGAATGCATCCCTTTAGTTCACAGATGTGATTTATAATCATCTCCATACATGTTCCTTGTTGGCGCCACATGTCTGCTGGAGGATTTATAAGAAAGGCTCCACTGCTTTGTCACCCAGAACCAGGAAATGAGCAGAAAATAGAGTTATAATTCATTTATATAGGGGTTTACATGATAGCAAAGCTGTGTCAAATATATTTCGCTAATGACATTTCTTCAGTAGCTGGCAGCACGGCACCATAATGGCCCAGGCCTGGTTGAAATCAGAGAAAAAAATAAGAGATGAAAGGGAGTGAGTGGCATCGGAGGAAGGAGTGGAGGCGCCTAATGTGGATTTGAGTGTAGCTGATGGTGGATGGAGTGATGGGTGGGGAAGGTTAAATAGGGAAAAATAATAAGAAAAAACTGAAAATATGCACATGGAAGTACCACAAGAGGGAAAGTCTGTTAGATGATTTTCTTACTGTGTTCTGTTGTGATTTCTCACTGTCTGGTGCAGGTGTAAAGCTGCTTACACACTGACCAGACGGCCGACCGTTGACAGAAAAGCCAGTCGAAATGATCAGTCTCCCCGTGTTGGTCCAAAAAGTGCCACAGAACACACCAAAGAGACGAGACGAGACGTAATACATCTCTATAACAGCAGGCGGCGCTAATCTGTATTGTTGCCCAAGAAATGAAAACCGGCAGCTGATTGGACGAACGCATCACATGGGTTTGTTTTCTCCGGAAATTCAAAGCCAGACTGTCATGGCGGCCGTTCAGAATACAATCTCATATTGTACTAAAATAGTTCACTGAAACATGTTTCAGAAAACATTTTAAGCGAGAAATAGGCCATGCAGTTGCTGAATCTGTCTTCATTTCAGCTCAACAAAGGTCAGTTTAAAAGATTTTCGTCAGATTTTGAGAGACTCTAGTCATCTAATTCCGCTCGCCATTTCCGGGTGAGTCCGGGTGAGTCCGAACGGGACACACCGAACAGATTGGAGTCACTGACCTCGCCAGACTGTCCAACGGCCGATAATCTCCTTGGTGTGTCAGCACCTTTACATACAGTAGGTATGTGCAATTTTAACCTAATAATCAAAACACTTTGTGTGTCTGTTCATTCACTGTGTTCTTTTAAAACTCTTAAAAACTATTGATTTTTGATTTTAAATCTGATCTTACTTGAGTTTATTTTTACTTGATTTTAAGTTGCATAGCTTTTATTTTACTGGATTTTGTTTGTATTTGAGTTTTAATCTCTTCTTTTTGTTTCACAGTTTGCTTTGTTTATTGCTGCTTTTTTAATGCAAGCCAATTTTATTAATATATTTAAGATGTCTCGTTAGCTTTACGATCTGTACAACATACATAAACCTCGAATCTTAGACAAATGAAACACTTTGTAATTTAGTTTTAGATAGTGGTAGTGAGCCTACAGCCATGCTAGTGTAACATAGTTGAATGGGATCACACTAGCAGCTCTGTAAGGCTGTATTTGGAGGTACATGCTAATGTCAGCATGCTAACATGCTGATGTTTAACAGGTATGTTTTCCATTTTCACAAATTTTAGTTTAGCATGTTAACAGTACAGCTGAGGTTGATGGGAATGACAAGTTTTGCAGCTTTTGGGGCATAAACCAAAGTACTGGACATATTAAAATCTTAATATAATGATGGTATAGATGACAAGTCTGTTGCAAGCTGTTACACTTGATCCGATGAATATCTGTACCAAAATTCATGGCAATCCATCCAATAGCTAATTAGACATTTCACTCAAAACCACAAATGTCATCTTCATGGTTTCAAGAGCGTATGAATGTGTGTGAATGGTTCCTGTACTATGTAAAAGCACTTTGAGTAGTCGTTAAGACTAGAAAAGCACTATATAAAAAACAGTCCATTTACATATTTCGGTCTGAACCAAAATAGTAGACATTACAGACCGACCTGCCCATAACCACTAGCATGGATAAAACCAGTTTATAAAACTTTTCAAATGTACTACCACTAGCGGCAGCAAATTTAATTTGCAACCAGGGGGGTCTAGGCACTCTCCATTGGCTTGCGAGCTGGAAAAAACAAATTCTGGTCAGGCCAATCACATCGTGTAAACTGTAAGAAAAGATACACCATATCTACTCAATAAAAATGAGGCAACAGATTACAAGCAATATTATTAATTACATTTCACATGGTTTGGTATTGAGTAAATATGAATTAAATGAGACCCTTAATAGTTATCCATTTAATATGAGTAGATTCAAATAGAAAACAGTACAGAATGAATTATAACCTAAACAAAAATATTGAGTTGATTTGAAAAAGATAAACTCCCTAATGTGTAAATAGTACTAATAAAAATTTATTTAATTCTACATATCAATGATATATAATTGAGTAATAATCATCTACATTAGTCTGCACATCGATTTGAATTTAATCAACGCAATTAATTAAATCTAAATATTCTTTCTTAGGAATAACTAGTCTATGGCCCAGAAAGTAAAGAACTAAACAAATACTCAAATAAGAATTTTATTAACAATTCACTTTTGTGCTTTCGACCCATTGTAGTAGTGCTGGGCAGTATACCGGTTTGCACCGTATACCGGTATTAATTTCCCGTATGATATGTATTTTTCATATACCGTAATACCGGTGCATTGCCGCAGAGAACACTACGGCCAAATTAATCTGCGAGTGACTTTAGAACGGGAGCCGTGTTAACTTCGTACCATTCTCACTCATGGTTGTAACGTGGTTGTAATATATATATATATATATATATATATATATATATATATATATATATATATATATATTAAATTAATAACCCACAACTAACTCTCTTTAACAGGATAAAACACCATAGCACACAACTATGACTTTAACAATTTCTAAAACTAATAATTTTACATTTACAAATTTACACAGCCGAACGGCATGCTGGGTAACATTATAGCTGCTAGCTAGCTAGGTTGACAGGAAGTGCTTTTCAAGTAAAATTTGCCTGATTACATTAATTTGAATTAACTCAATATTCTCTCTATTTGGGATTAGATAAATATAATGCTTATGTTTTATTTAACTACAATGGGTGGATTTTATTCCAAACATTTTTATTTGAAATTTAATTAAATATTTGCCTCAAAATCAAAAACACAATTATATTGAATATATTTTACCTAATACATTAATTCAAATCTACATGACCACAGAATCATTTCTTACAGTGTATAGAGTTGGTGGGCAGGCTTATGGCTGCTGCTGCTACTGCTGGGAACAGCGGTCTCCTGAAAGACTTGGAGTTAAGCTTTTCTTTGAGAAAAGAACAAAGAACGTCACTGAAATCATTCTTAGAAAACGAAGACGTGTTCGGAGTTTTGCCGACCAGATACGGCAAAAGTTTAATCTATCAACTAGCTCCGCTATCTTCTTCGTTGCTCTGCCTGGTTGTAGCTCTATCCTATTGCGTGCAGAGGGAATTTGAAAGACAACCGTTTATCCCGCCCCTCGGATTGAGCCCTGTCAATGGTGAGTTCCCAGACCCAACATCTGGATGTGGGTCTGGCTTGTCAGGCTACAAGCATACTGCTTTGGAGACACGGAAGAGAATAAGGTGGCTTTCGGACCAAGGGTCATGTTTTTTGCATTTGATCTGGTAAGTTTTAGTTTCACACTGCAGTTATGCAAGCGCACTAAAGATCTATATGTGACAAAACTACGTACTGCCATCATCACATACGTAAGCTGCATCTCCAGATCCTTATAGTATATTGTTTGGTTTTCAGGCGGGCCTCCGTTATGATTAACTTTGCCTTGTATTTTTTTTTTTTACAGGCTGGAAAAAAAGAAGATGAAATATGAAGCAGTAATAACAGAGCCCACATCTAATGATCACAATGTACAAATATTTGAGGAGATTATTTCCCATGATCCCCTCAGAACTAAGTACGGCAGAAAATACAGCAGAGACCATTTGTTATTGTGTGTGGACACTGGAACAATAGGATAGCTGAGGAATTTGTTGTTGTGCTGAGTTAAAACTAAATAATGCTGGAGGTAAAAATATTTTTTTATCAAAGACTCTTAACGCTTATGTGACTTATTAGAGGCAGTAATTGCTCTAGATCCATAAACAAAGTCACACTTCTAAAGCAGTTTTAACTGATAATAGAGAGAATAGCCTAGACAGTTGTAGGTTTTATACCATTGTGTCTGTTCAAAGAAACAAATAGCAGAAAATACATGCAAACAGTCAATGCATGTGATCAAACACAAAGGGGGAAAATGATGCCAAAGAGCAGTGTGTGGATGCTTTGTTCCTGCAGTTCGTTTATCTGATAAGAAAGAGAAAAAGGGGAAGAGGGAGGGTTTTTAAAGACTGACAACAGCTGCTACAATTAGCTGATTGGGCCACACAGGTGTATCTCATAATATATCCTCCATGACAGTGACCAATACTAAAACACTTGTTAAAAGTGCCTTTTTTGGGCAGTTACATGAAATTTGGGTGCCATTTTACACAGTAAATAATACAAAAGGTGTGCTATTGGACACCAAACAGAAATGTTAACAACACTATTGTAAATTTTAAATTCTAAATCTATTTTTGTTGAACGATAAATTGTGGAATGGCAGTGTCCATCAACAACACAATATAGAGTGCTGGCAATGCTAAAAACTTAATTTTGTCATTGTTTCCTTTTATGGTGACAAGAAAACCCTAGAATAATTTATTCGATTAATCAATTAGTTGATCAAATGAAAATTAATCGACAACTATTTGGATAACATATTAATATATTAATTGTGATTTTTTAACAAAAAAAAAATGCAATGGATTTGCTGCTTTCAGTTGCTCCAATGTGATTTTGAATAATTGTGATGGTCATAGTGTATGTGTTAGATAGTGTTATGGCGGTTTCCTCAGGTGTGTTTATTTTTGCCCATTCTCCCGTCTTACAGACACATCAACAAGGTTATAATAATTGCTAAACCCACCAGACTCCATGTAAGTAAACAGTCATTTTATCATCGTAAAATGCACTTCATTCAAAGTTGACAAACACAAAATAAAACTATGAAAAGCCGTCTTAATTTTTTTTTATTTTTCATTTTTCTAACAATCACACTCTGGTTTGGTTGAAATAAACACGTAATTTACACGTGAAAATATGCTGGCTCCATACACGCTGAAACTATTGGTTATTTAAATGGAGTCTGGTGGGTTTAGCGACAGCCACGTCAGAGCTGTCTCTGGTTAAACAAAGATTTTACGCTTCAACAAAAAGGTATTCTATCTCTGTGGGGATCCTTTCCATAATGTTGTCAGACACCTAATAACAATCTGAACCTGTTGGTGGCAAAAACTGCACTTTTACTGGACACAAATTGACGATGCATTTTGACCATGGGTGTGTTAAAGTGACTGTGAAACGGGAGCATTCAGTCCAAAATGGCTGACGCACTGGTGCGCCCTCTTGTGGCGGTTGTGCAAAAAATGTTAAAAATGTTATTATTATAACCTCTTTGGCCACATTCTCACTTCTCCAATAGGCTACTAAAGACAAAAACAGTAACAGAAAAGTTATTTATATTTATATTTTGCTGCAAATCTGCAGCAGATCAACATTGTGAAACTGTGAGTGTTGGTAAAGTCAAAGTTGCAACCGTGATGGCACCAAGTTTGGATGAAGTTTGTCATATCTGAGGAAAAAATAACTAGAATGAGTCACAGTTCACCATCACCACATGCAAAAATAAAGACCCAACATAAAAGTGCAATAAGATGCTCATAAGATGCTCTAAACTTTAGCAACAGTAATATTATAATCCTCAGAAGGTTTGAAAAGTGGACTCAATCTGTGGTATGGGCCTTTAGGTTGGAAGAAATACCGAACATCCACATAAACGGATCAGCAGGGCTGCGCTGTCATCCAAACCTTTCCATTTACCTTTTGTCGCAATTAGAGTCAAGCTCAGCTCAGATGTGTGCTCAATCATAGCCTTGGGTACAAAGGAGCCGGACGAATGTTCTGGGTGCAACCTGACGTTTAGGACTAAATAGGACAACATTTGGGATGCCAGTTAGTTGAAGGCCAAGCTGTATGCTGCTTTAAATTATCAAAATAAGTGAAAGTGCCGCAAAATGAACTTCATCAAGTGTGTAAAAAAAGGACAGAAATAACAAAACACTTACCTGCTTCAAGGCAAAACATATGACGCTAAGAAGTTAACTCCTCAGTCAAAGTCATTCATTCAGATCAATTTAATTTAGCAAGATGCCACTAGCAATTATTTGAGATATTTTGCAACTAGCCATTCCACTAGAGACGCTGCTTGATAAGATAAATGAAGCTTTCGGACTGGGTATGAAGAAGGGAATTGAGACCAACATTGAACTTTTACACAACCTTGGGAAAAAAACAAGTAAAAAAACCCACAATAACAACATTGTGAAAGACAAACTTCAGGAGTCAGAGGTTGAAAAGCTATTTCACTTTTATATGACACTAGAATGACATTTAAGAAAACAGAAGGAAAAAAAAAAAAAAAAAAACTCACATGCATTTTGGAGAAAAAAAATCAAAAATCCGGTCGGGAGGATGGAGGGGAAAAAGAGAAAACGCACACTCCAAACACTCTGGAATACATGAATACATCATCATCCTTTCAGTGACCTTTTAAATCTCGGTGACGTTTTATTCTAACACATGGATTCATAAATATTATCTTCTCTCACCATATTGTCTATCTATACGAGTCTCATACATCTAACTGTACATCTACTGTAGCATATTGCATATCTCGAATAGAGAGGGGGTTAATCAATAGTCATTTAATACTCCGGCTTCCCTGTGGAAGGGAGATAATACAATTGAATGACAATAAGGGAGGGGGTTGAAGACAAAGTAGAGGAGGAGATACAGACTGAGGTTTCCTTCTGTCTCATCTCAAATAGCCTCGCATTGCCAGACCTTCCTCCACAGCGCTGCGTAGGAGGGTCTGGCTAGTCCACACAGCATTCCGGAGATGGGAGAAAAACGTGCTCTGGTTTATTGGCATTTCTTTAAACCAATCACAATCGTCTTGGGCGGGGCTAAGCGCCGGACGGAGCCACGGTGCCGCTGCAAAAATAGCCTCAGGAAGGAACTTGTTTTGGTGGAACATTTTTACGTTCAAAAGATTGTTTTAGTCGTGCAACAGAAAACTCCGATTGGACAGATAGTCTAGCTAGCTGTCTGGATTTACCCTGCAGATATCTGAGGAGCAGTTAACCCTAGTCCTCAGAAATCCACCGCAGTTTAAAATTACAACCCAAAGAAAGCGTTTGGGGACAGACATCCGGCTGAAAAGAAGGACATCCGGCGGAATTTCCAGCGGCACCGGAGCAATCCCGGAAGTGAAACATCGTGGATATAGACTACACCTCCAACAACTACAGAAACACCCTGGAGTGTTTTGACACTGACATCTTTGTATGATATGTGTATGTAACATGTACTGTATGTATGTGCCTCAATGTGTGCTATGTGTAATGCTGTGTGTGTGAGTGCATATAGGTCAACCTGAGGTCTACCTTCTCTGGATTTTCAAAGATTATGACACAGTATATTATATGATGGATCATTACAATTTGTCAAAAGATGTCTGATAAACAAGTGCTCAAAGTTACAAGTTACACCAATTTGGACCACATTGCTTGCCATAGTATCTGGTATTTCTAATATCTTGCTACACTCAAGCAGACCTGAGTCAAATAATCGTCAAACTGTGAATCGCACCAAATGCTTGCTCATGGGAAATTGTTGGGTCTTTGTAAATTATAGAGTGTGGTCTAGACCTACTCTATCTGCAAGTGTATTGCGATAACTGTTGTTATGATTTGATACTATAAATAAAATTGAATTAAATTGAATCCCAATTTCTGAATTCCTGGAAATCTGACTGCAAGATTAAGACCTACAACAACCCTCAAGTACATTAGCAGCTGCTAAAGTGTATTCTAGGCCATTTAACAATGGCCGATCATTATAAAGGCAGTTTGATGTCATTTAGTTTGCCCTGAATCTCCACACTGGTCCCACAGAGCAGCGCATGTATATTTGTCAGCAATGGTGAAATGTACAGTAACTAAGTACATTTACTCAAGTATTGTACTTAAGTACAAATTTGAGTCTTTTCTTTTCATGCCACTTTCTACTACTGCTACATTTCAGAGAGAAATATTGTACTCCACTACATTCATCTGACAGCTTTAGATACAAGTTACACATTAAGATTTCTGTACACAAAACGGATGCAGTTTAAAAAATCTGAGCAAACTCCACCCAAACAGCTGACGAATCAGAGGAAAGGACATCTCATCCCTCTAAAACACATTTGCTTGTTGCCTCTCTCCTCCGATGATTTCCTCGCGTCCCTCCCTTGCCTCCTTGGTGCGAGGGACTAAGACGCGAGAAAGGGAGACAGGTTGAGGGGGCAATTTAAGCGACATGAGAGGCACTAACTTTCTGTCATATTTGCTGCAACTGACCCTATGTTCCAGTAGAACTACATGAAGCAGGTAATAAAAAAAAAATCTGTCTCCTCTGGCACCACCTACAGCCTGTAGTGTGATTTGCAGAAATCCACCACTCCCTGTTCAGATGCACCAATCATGGCCAGGGGGGGTGTGTCTAATTGCGTGTCAATCGCTGCTCAGGCACACGCATTCATTCTCCCTCGTGGGGGGAGGGGCTTAGGAGACAGTTTAGGCTTTAGCAAGGGGCGAAGGGACTGAGAAGTTGTCGATGTTCAAATTCTTTGGCTAAGTCCTGGAGGAGCTATCAACTAAGGTTGCCAGATTGTTGAAGTGTATTGTATTGTAGTACCTTTCGTGTCTCACTCCCCAGCGTTATTTCCTAGTGTGTCTTCCCAGTGTTTTCTAGACCTATAGCCCGTTTAACAACCACGTCTTTTGCCTCCTGTTTTGATACCTTTCGCCTGAGATTGTACTTGAACTTCATTACCTTTTTACCTTTTGAGTCCCCTTAGCTCGCTGGTCCCATTCAACTACTGTCTGAAGTCTAGACACTGTTGGTGTGTGAGGGACAACTCGGATGACATCAAACTGCCTCCTACTGTAAAGCCCATGCTGTTCATGTTCTTTTTAAATGTTTTTAGAATATTTTGTTCATCCCCTGCCTTGTAAAATATATTTCTGGCCTGCAGGAATCACTACTGCACATTTAACATATAAGTAGAGGTTGCAGGGGCTGAGAAAGTCTGTTGATGTGTTGGGTATCATTACCTAATTTCAAATTATTTTGTGTTTTAATCTGTTAAATACATATGTGATTTGTTTGCTGAGAAATCCGCACCAATAGTTTTACAAGTCAATGTTCATTTCTTTGACACATCTGTCTTTTAAATATATTATTAGAATCAGAAAAGTCTTTGAAAGTAATGGTTGCAACTAAAAGACACTGTTAAACAGTGCGTACGGTAGCAAAGGATTATTCCCCAATAGGTTTTGGCCCAGGTCTGCACTCAATACATTTAGCCCTTTCATGGGTATGTAGAAAGCAAAAAAAAGAAAAACCACTTTAAAGTGGCAAACGCTTCCACTGACAACCCGCATGTATTCTCAGCAGCAGTCACAGATCCAGTCTTCTATTCAAAGAGGCCCTTTGTCAATTTTCAGACTAGCCAGCTCCTTCGCTTGTCCTGGTCTCCCTCTCCCTCACAAACGGAGACAGACATGTCTACATTCACACAACTTCAATAAATTGAAGTTAAAAAAGAACACAGAACAAAAATAAAAACAACCTTTCAATTCTCTGTTACCCACCAAATTTGCTAAAGAGGAAAAAAGGTTGGTCGATGCTACTGTTAGCAATTGTTATTACAAAAAAAAAAACTGTACAAAGTTCACTTCTTCCTCAAAAGAGGCTTCAGAGTTTGCCATTTGTCCAATGTTGCAATCTGCACAAAGTTCGAGGGCAAGCAATCTATTTTTTGAAATTTAACTGTTCAGCAGTTTTCATATAAATATCATCACTTTATGTTCATCCGTCAATCTCTGTAATTTTCAAGCCTGTCTCTTTAATGGCCTTCCAAATATTCTGTATTTCACCATGGCTCACATGTAAAGCCCTGGACTGTCACATCTTTCAGGGCTGAATCCTGGCTATGCTAAAATGCTAAGCCCCTTGTCACTATCGTTAAAGTCCTTTCAAAAGGCGACCGCATATCCTGCGGAAAAGAGAGGAAGTCAAAACTGAGAAGCAACCGTGTTCTTATGAGAAATGACTGATCCCAAGCAGCCGGATCCAAGGAGGAAAGAGAGAGAGAACAGACGACTCAAGGACAAGAGAGAATTTCAGAATCGGTGTTCACGGGTCACGTATTAAAAGTCTCTTCCTGTTCTGTTCTGTTCAAGGTTCCGGAAAATGCAAATTGTTAAACAGCTCCACTACAAGAGAGGCAACAAGTGTTTCATCTATTTTTCCTGGAGCTTGTGTCTGTGGGCCGGCTGCTGAAGCCTGTGATGTCACCGTCCTCCTCCCCGCCACTCGCCCTCCCCTCCGTCCAGGGGTTGGACAAGTAACCGCGGGCATCAATGCCGCAAAGGTGGCGGCTGTCTTTACTCCGGGCAGATAAATTGGTTTGGTCCAGGGAGCCTGTGCTGTTACATTTCTTCACCGGCGGGGGTGCCAGAGAGCCTGGGGTGAGCAGCGACGTCAGCGAGACGCTGTTTAATGTTTCTGACAAGGGCTCGCTGCTCAGGGTCTGGCAGCAGCCGTCCCCAACCGTCCCCGTGCCCACGTCCTCATCCGAAGGGTCCATGGAGTCCTGCCGGGGGCAGCCGGGGCTGGTGCTGCCGCCGCCGCAGCTGCTGCTCTGGCTTCTCTGATGCCCCCTGGTGGCTTGAAGGGTAAAAGTAGTACTGCGTCTCTTTAGCAAAGGCGGCCCCTGGTCTCCTGTTGCCGGTGCCCGGGGGTGTGAGGGGTGGCTGGGGAGTTCCAGATCTCGAGATGGGGACACGCTGAAGCTGAGCCCTTCCTCTAGGGTGGTCTGCAGGCTGCCCTCTGAACTGCCTGTGGCCAGGGAGGAGTCACTGTGGGACGGGTGCTGCACACAGAGGAGGGAGGTGGCGAAAGAAAATAAAAGTAGGCAATTAGGTTTTTAGTAGGCAAAAGATTATTACTGTTTTGCACCAATATGCTTTTTTTTATTATTAGGGTTAATAAGTTAAGCTTAGATTATTCAAGCAACACTAGAGAACTTTTCCCGCTTCGGTCCCCCTACAGGTTGGAAGCGGAACTGTCCATTACATTACATTATGCAAGTTTGCCAGATGAGGATAGAGGATCTGTAGTTCGAATGAACTGGACAATGTAATGTAATGGACAATTCCGCTTCCAACCTGTAGGGGGACCAGAGCGGGAAAAGTTCTCTAGTGTTGCTTTAACCCTCTGAAGACAAAAGACCCACCGGTGAGTCAAAGCGATGTTTGACAACAATCCTCAAAAAGCGATATAACAAAAATTTCATTTTAGACATTTATTTACTATTTTATTCATATATTACGCTACTTTTGTGAACCCAAGACTTTTGTAAACTCATTTCAAGCACCATAACATTTGAGTGTAGGTATGTATTCACAAGAGCATCACTAGACAGAAAGCTGAGTTTGTTCCGACAATTTTGATATGAAACACATGGGGATCAGGTTATATGCAAAGGAGTATTCAAGGAGAATTAAAAAAATGCCCTTAGACGTCAGAGGGTTAAAGTTAATCCCATCTGTGTTCCACAATTTTAATAAAATCCTGGATCAATAAAATTCAGTTAAATATCTTAAACCAAAGTCGTACATTATCTTAAATCCCCATAAAATACAGTATGACAAATTATTATGTGTTGTTGATAACATATACATTACTTTACCATTAACCCTTGTGTTGTCTTCCTGTCGACCATGCAACTTTTAGTTTTTCTGGGTCAAAATTTACAATTAAAATTTTTTTTTTTTTAAATGCTTTGCTCGTCTTTTTTGACACTTTTGACGCTTTTCCCCCAATGTTTTTATCACTTTAATCCAAGTTTTGTTTTCACTTTCTTTCTGGGCATACATTGTGCAACAGGAGAGTGATGGAAATGTCAATCATTAATGGTCTGTGTTTGCCCACATAATTGGAGAGAAAATCAAATCAAGCAAAAAGAAAAAAAATAAGATAATACCTGTGTACCATGGGTGTTTAACACAACCAGCGCTGCACTTCAAAGTTTGCTATAGTTTTCACTTGTTACACTGGCATGGCAGAAATGCTCAAATGTCCCTTCGGAACAATTTAAAGAGCTTCAAATACCATTCTGCTAGCTCCCATGTTTGCTGGCAGGTCTAACTTTTCGTTTGAGTTTTGTTTATATTTCAGTCCAAATTATCTTCTACATCTGACTCTGAGTCATTTCCTTATTTATTTTTTTCCAGGGACTGTGCTCATTTTGCTCTATCCACGCTGCCTGTCAATGCAGCAATTGTTGATTTCTTTTTTTTCTCCAATTGTTGAAGTTTTTAAAAAAGCCTACAGAGATTAGAGTTTAAATTGGATTTTGAAAAGGTGGAGCAAAATGGATGATTTCAATCTTGGTTTAAAAAAGAGCGGTTTAAAACATAACCTGTTCAAACCTGTTCATTCTGTGAGCCAAGAAGAACAGTGTGCACAGAGTCGGTATCAGGCTCAGGGCTGGCCGGCCTAATTAGACGAGCGCCGCAGAGCATTACTGTAGCAGCTGAGGATCACAGAGGCACTCAGGCACAAGCTAAACAAACCAAACAGGTAGAGGGGAAACAAAGAAAAATCTGTCTCCATGGTTACACAGGAACTAAAAAAAGGGCCCTTTCATTCTCGTTTTGTTTTGTGCAGAACCCAACACAGGGGAGGTGTTAGATTCAATACGTATTAGATCATAGCTTTAATTATAAAAGCATTAATATAAATAATTTATCGGAAGTTTCACACATTAGGACATCAAGGGAGGGTGGAAAGTGTCATGGGTATATTCACAATTTCACACAACAAGTTGCCAAAGGGATGTTCCAGCTCAGCTATTTGTCAGTTATTAGTATCTGTATTACTGTGTGTAGACATTTACTAAGCCACGTTACGGTATCAAGTTTCCAGATCACCTTTTTTTGGGTCTTTCTGCATTATACATCATTTGGCAAATCCCATCTGACTGCCTGCAGTGTTTTTGATGCATGACAACTTTGGTTCACTGAACATTCCCTTAGGAATGATCTATTTACACTGTTCCATCATGTCACTGATGTGTTGCACAGAGGTACTGATGGCAGGTCCTTATTTGTCTATCTATCCATCCATCCATCCATCCATCCATCCATCCATCCATTCATCTGTCCATAATACCTGAAAGCTCAGGGGCCTGCTGTTGGCTCCGGGTGAGCGGAGAGAGGCCCAGGAGGCTGGGGAGGGCAACCTGGACGGCCCTCTGTCTACTGGGCTAACACCGTTTCCAGGACTGCCCGGGTGAGCCGCAGCAGCTGGGTGGAAGAAATCTACCGGAAGGTGGAAGACGGGTAAGGAACCGCCGCCACCTCCACTGCAACTTCCTCTATCTCCGTCTGAAAAACAAAATGTCAGTGACAATGTTGCCAGTTTTGTGTATTTAGTGTTGTTTCCATTTTACTGTACCATTTCCTGTCAAGGAAAAAATGCCTCTGACAAAGCATTTAGACAGTCAATAGACAATTGACACATTTTTATCTAGAAAACATAACTGATGCTTTATAAACACCTCAATGCAAGATCATCAAACACACTTAGTCAATAGTATCGTGTTTTGATAATGATCTCCTTAGAGAAAGGCTAGAAACATGGTTTGGCCTCTCTTAGGCACAGTTCCACACTGGTTTAGGTCTTACCTAACAAGTCGAGACTACTTTGTTTCCCATGGGGAGTTCTAGTGATGTGCCACAAGGTTGAGTCCTGGGCCTCATTCTTTTCTGTCTGTACAATCTGCCATCAGGTTCTGTTAAAGTTTTGTTATCATTATCATTTTTATTATTATTATTTTTGCACCCAAGATATCTACTATTTTGAAATTGGGAGACTTGCTCTCATCATTGCTCATCTAAGTAAAGACAACTTTAACACTAAAATCAAAATATCAATGTTTTAAACGTTATTCTCACAAGGGATACACTGTTTCATCTTATTATGAAAGTCTTAAAGTTGGACATTTTGCTCTAAAGAAAAACTCAAAAACAAAAATGTAACTCATGGGAGACAAATCAAACATTCTATCATAACCTACTTTTTTTTTTGTTTACATTTAGTTTGATAATTGGGCATATTTATGATAGGTTATGTTGTTTAGGTTAATGTCAAGTTGTCATAACACAGAGATTGTTGTCTTCGTTCATGTCAAGTTGTCATGACAAATACATCTGGGACAATGCTAACGCTATTATTAACACTCAAAATGACTCCTTCATGTTCATGACAGGTGTCATGTCATAATAATGACGGCGTCAAGTCAGTCTTATGCACACCCCTTCAAATAAAGTGTTACCAAATGGAGTAATATTTTTTTGCTGGCAGAAAACAAATCATGTTAACAACTCCTCCATGTCTTCAGTGACATCGTGTCTACAACAGTCTGTGATATTGTGTGCTGTTGAAGAGTGCCCCTGAATTGACTTTGCCTTGTATCTCTCTACCCGTTCCCATGATGATGGTCATGTTAAAGGAGGGACATAACATGTCATTCATAAACATCTGTGTATCTGCGTCGCTGGTGGCCTCATCTATCACTGCATTAATTGCAGTGGAAGTTAATCAACGGTATGGAATATGAGACACGTCCTTGTGCGCCTGTGTCGGCTCCAGAGACGTTTAGAAAAAGCTTCTTCTTATTTAAACGATACTATCAATGTCACGTCAAAGTCACGGTTTAATGAAATCGCTGTGGTTAAATAGCAGTGAGGGTCACAAAGAACACTGATAAGGATAATAAGAAACGCTGATGAAAGGTTATCCTGAGAGGGATTATTTTAATATGATTGGATGATGTGGAAGATTCAATTGAACCATTCCGCTGCTGTTGGATGAAAAATTATCTACAAAAAGCAGGAAAGCTATAGATTTTCATTTACATTTTTATTATTGAAAATATATAATGGGATTCTATATGATAGCACAAAAACTTGAGAGTCAGCAATAATGGAACAAACTCAAGAAAATGTACACCAAACATGTAACTATATTGTATTGGTGATTTACAGTGACTTTGACTGCACATATCATTGTGTTCAAAATGGAGTTTAACCTTATGTTATATTTATTGTATAGAAACAAATTAATATTTATCTTTAGTGTTTCCCACCAAATTACATTATGTGTGCAAATGTGTCAAACATATTTTTACTCCTCATAAAACAATCGCAAAGCTGATTTTTTACATTGTTTACATCCATGTTTGCACTTTTACTTTTAATTACTTTCCTGCCTTTACTTGGTTGTTTCCTGGCCTGTCATTGCCACCGAATAGTGGGGATTCCACTCATCAGTCAAATGGCGTTGCTGTGTGTCCTTGTGAGTTTACATAGGATCAAACAAATCAAGGATCCACTCACAGAAACATTACTCCATGGCACTACTAAATTGTCAGAAACCTTGAACATGTTTTGCGTCATATTTACATCTCCAATTGTCCTTTTTGTAGTGTTTTTGATACTTTTTACTTTGTCTGCTATTTAAAAAAATGTTTTCACAATTGTTTGTTCACACTGTATGACTTTTTATAAGTTTCAATTTTCCAATATACTTTAATGTCAGTCAGACATTGACTGCCTGTGTCCGTATTTTTTTAAGGTGTTAGACTGTGTGAACACAATGGAAAGAAGTCAAGGTCTTTATCTATCACTGATAAAGTCATATATTTCTTTTTCAGAAATTTAGAATATGGTCAATAAACCAAACCATGATTTGGTCATACAGCAGAGAGAAATTGTTGAAGGAATATGTTTTACAGGCAAAATAATATATTAACACATTTACTAGAATGCATCACTAAGTATTTTTCCATTATGTTTCCTGAGGGAATTTGTGTTAATTCATTAATTTGTAATACCCATACTGTGACTAAAATAATATTACTAATATTATTAAGTGTATTAAAGTAACCAGTCAGTGGACATTTATCTACCAGAAACAAACTTTACAGGCATCTGGTGGTGGTGTATGAGTATTTCAAAAGATAAGACACAAGAAATACAAGAGCATTGGTTGTTTGTTCAAACAACTTAAATAAAACTGTTAATGTTCAGCAACAAAGCATGGAGTATAGCAATGTGTAGTAGTATAGTGACATAAAAACTGTTATGGAGGACATTAGGGTGAATGAATGGGCATGCAAAGTGTCCGAGCAAAGCAACACGCTAACATAGGCATACAAGGAAAATCTAATCTAAGAACTTGATTTCAGGACCTGCCACCAAGTATCTCACAGATCAACACATTCTCACCTCCATCATGTCAAAAAGCGACGCTTGGTCAGGTGCCTTTAGCGTTTGGTATTGATGTGAAAAGTGTCCTTTAGCATCATATTTAGACGCTGTGAGTCGGGACTCTTGGCATCACTTTTTGACGCTCTCAGGACTTGCGTCCCTTTGCCGTCATATTTAGACGAGCTTAGTGGGGACTCAATTTTTGACGCTCTGGGTCGGGATGTATGCTTAACTGACATGCGGCACAAGAACAGGACAGTTAGGTTTAACAAAAGGTCATGGGTGGGGGTTACAAAATGTGTGTTTCAGTGACAGGCGGGACACAAACCCCGGTGTCCTGGCTGAAAGTCCTGCGTTGTTTGACCCATCCATCAGCCCAACCAACCTCACGCAGATTTTCGGTCTTTCTTACCACTCACTACCGTTGTCTTAATACAACGTCATCTTACAGCGCCGCAGTGTAGCTGCTGCTATGCTAAAAGGGGATTTTTGCATTGGTATCTGACCCTGAGAGACACTGACCAGGCCTCAGTATTTTACGAGTTGGGAGTGAGAACGGGTTGCACAGATTAATTCACTCTGGATGACAGTACTTGATGATTACTCATGGACAGTCCGGTACCTGTGCAATGTGCCCGGCTTGGCTGCTCCAGCGACAGACTATTCAACTCAAACAAATCCTGGACCCCACACTCGCTTCCTGAGCTAGGGGGACGGAGCCCCCTGTAGCCCCCCTGGGTGGGCAACTCCTCCGAACTATGGGAGTCACTGCTGCCCCTCTGCGAGCATGATGGGAAAAGGAAGAGGGAGATTTAAGATAGAGGAGCAAGTAAAAGAAAAGTAGAAGGGAGACAAAGTGATTCAGAGAGAGTAAACATGATAACCAGGTGCGGTGATGTTCACTGAAGCAAGAAAGATATCAAACTGAAGCCTTTCATTTGGCCTTGCCAAAATGGAAATCTGAGCACAATTTGTTTCCAATTTCAAAAAGCTCCCTTTTCATGTCCCTTCCTTTATCCATCTATACAAGTCTGATTAAAATTGGATAAAAAAAAACAGTAACGGCAGGCTTCAAAGCTTCAAATTGCTCGGCTGTTGATGTTTGTTGTAAACTGGATCAAATGAACTGGCCTTCAATAACGCAGCGATGAAACAGGCCAGGTGGAACCGCTGTGAGGCGAGGGCAAAGTGTTTATGAGAAGATGAAGATATAAAAGACATGCACTCTCTCTCTCACATACACACACACACACACGCATCCATATCAAGGGCACGGAGGGAGGCAGGTGTTTTAATCAGGCGGTCGAGCATGTAAATAGTAATTAATGATGATTACCAAGATGGAAGGGGTGTG
>NC_053112.1:13702569-13802569 GCF_010015445.1 Perca fluviatilis
ACATTCAGGCTGTGAAACAGGTTGATGGCTAAGGAACTTTTTTGCAGACTTTTTAGGGCTTTATGTCGACCAAACTGTTAGTGAGAAAGCTATATGAGACACAAATAATACAGTCAAAGTGTTATTCAACTTTTCGGTTGAAAAAAAAAGCATGTCAAACATGTCTGGCCCTTAATGGGATTCTCATTTTCCAGTGTGGCCCTTAGTGAAGTTGAGTTCGACACCCCTGGTCTAATACAATAGTCCTTTAATAAATCCTTGTTGAAACAGTTTTAAAGAGGTGTCGACTGTATGGTCACTCTGAGTATTTTAGTATTTGTTAAACTGCATTGCATTATACCAACATGTGTTTCTTTTATTTAGCCTAAACTCATTTATTTAAATGGGGCGGGCAAATCATAACGCTTGTCAGTTAAACTGTCAAGGAAGTGTCTGAACTACATTGCACTGTAATGGAAACTCGTGCTAAAATGAATAGTTGACCATAACTCAATGAACAATGTTGGAACTTAATGAATCATTGAAGTCATTTAACAGAGAAATGCCAAACTCTGTTTCTTGCGTCTAAAATGTGTGCATGTGCTGCTTTTCACTGGTATATTTCATATTAAATTGAACGTCTATTAGTTTTAGCTTGTTATTCAGCCTTAAAAATATTTGGACTATAAATATAATCATTTGCTGCAGCCCTGATACAGCACTTGCAGATTTTCTTTTTCCACGTTGCTTTTTCTGCACTCTTTAATTTTCTATTTCTTTCTTCTTTAATTCTATAATAATGAGAAAAATAAAGAGTGCAGAGGAACAATGCAAAAAGAAGAGGAGAGGGGGGCGAAAATGAAACGCACGCTCTAATCTAATCTGTTTTTTCAACCTCTAATTCTCTGATGGTAATTATGCCTGACAATTGGCCTTTAGGGACGAGACAAGTCTCCTTCTTTGGCGTTTGCTGTTTGGATGGAGGCAGAGGGGAGAGGGCGACAGAGCAGACAGACAGACTTACACACCCCGAGACAGAGGCAGAAAAAAGGGGAAAAGCTCGATAGAAGGACAGAATGAAGGCTATTTGAATGACAGACAGAAATGGATGTTAAAATGGGTATTTGAGAGATTATGAATTTACATATCTTAATAGAGAAATGCATGCTACGGCTCTCCACCAGGAATAAAAAGCTGCACAGCTCATCTTCAGAATTACAGAATGTCCTATGTGACGTGATTGTGTGTGTGTGTGTGTATTGCTTTGTAGGTGTGTGTGTGTGTGTGTGGGTGTGTGTGTTTGAGAGAGACATTTTGGGTGGTTTGTGTGAATCATTACCTGTATAAGGGTTGCTCTCCTCTCAAGTTGTTATCTATGATCAAAATTGTTTGAGTGATTTCACACTAAATGTCATTTTTTTTAAGCATTTTGAAGAGCTTTTCACTCAAACACAGAGGCCTCAGTGGAGGTGGGAGACCAGTTCAGCACCAACAGCAGCTTGTTTTCACCAAATTGAAGAGAATCTGTAGTAGAATGTAGTTTTAAAGAATTTAAAACGCTTCCAGACCTCTCAATCGCCCACGTCTCAAATTGTGTTGGCGATTAAAAAAAGGTTTGGTGTTGCTCTGGTTAACGGCTGTTTCTCGGGTTGGAGAGACAACCAGCATGGCCAATAGATGACTAAATGTCCAGATTTCTCTTGCTTATTTGACATAGCTGCTGTGTCAAATAAGCAAGAGAAATCTGGACCAGCCTGGTTCCAGATTTCTGAGTTGCTACACACATCTGCACATTCTTTTCAGCGATTCAAATAGGGTGTTGTATTCATTCACAGATGTTTCACCTGTTTTAGCAACCAAACCAATTAGAGCTCTGTAGGGCAGACTGTAGTTGGGGATTTACCTTGTTGTCTTCAGGCAAGTTACTTGCAAAATGTAATCCATTAAAGAAAACTAGTTACTATCATTTAAGAGCTTTAAAGCTTTGCACGACTGTTGCATTACTTTTTAATGACTTTCACCAAAAAAAACGGAAGTATGATTGGCAGGTATTGTGAATTTTACAATTAGGTACATCAGGGTATCTCATCATTAAATTATTTAAAGTGCTCATATTATGCTCATTTTCAGGTTCATAATTGTATTTAGAGGTTATATCAGAATAGGTTTACATGGTTTAATTTTCAAAAAACACCATATTTTTGTTATACTGCACATTGCTGCAGCTCATATTTTCACCCTGTGTGTTGAGCTCTCTGTTTTAGCTACAGAGTGAGACATCTCACTTCTGTTCCATCTTTGTTGGGAGTCGCACATGCGCAGTAGCAAGGTAAGGACTACTAGCCAGTCAGTTGCAGAGTATGAGGGCGTGCCACGCTAGCAGCTAGGCGAGCATTATAACGTGTGTTATAAAGTGACCACGTTTGTCACGGAAGTAAAGGTTGGACTACAATAGAGCTGTTTGGAGCAGTTTGTGTTTTCTGTTGGAGATGGTAAGCCCCTAAGGGGTGGACTTTGGGCTATTTCACTTTGCAAACTGATTACATGCACAAAAAAGACATATAACACAATAAAGGAAAGGGGAAAAGCCAAAAAGCATAATAGGAGCACTTTAACAACATGACAGGAAATGATCAGATCAGCCAGATATGGTGTAGACTATATTTTAGGGGGAAATTAAATATTGCCCCCACAATCATCTACAGTATCAAGACGGCAAAGTGAGACTAAATAAATCGTAACAAAAAGGTTAATCTGAATATCAGACTTAATGCATTCTTTGCAGGCAAAACATTACCATGGACAAAATCCTGTGCATTTTGTAAATATCAAAACCAAACATTCCTTTTATTTGTCCACTGCAAGTTTTTTCACATTATTATTTGCCAAATAGTGCAATCAGTAGAGAGAGAAAAAGTAGAAGAAAGAGATAAAAGGGCCATGAAGAGGCAGAGTTGTATGTCGGGAGGTTTTCGTTGGATAATGGAGGTCAAAAGGAGAATAAAGTGTTCATGAGAAGACTTCAGAATTCAGAGAGAAGAGTCTTCTGCCAATCAGTACCATAATCACACTTTTCCAATTTCCTCTTTACGTCACTAAGACTACCACCCAGCTATAGGTAAGACTGCCTCAGTATTTAAGTGTGTGTGTGTGTGTGTGTGTGTGTGTGTGTGTGTGTGTGTGTGTGTGTGTGTGTGTGTGTGTGTGTGTGTCAGCTGGAAGGGCAGCTAGGCGTAAAATTGAGTCCAGATTCATTAAGTTCTGTGAGCTGAGCTGCAGTTGGTTTAAGTGATACATTTCCTCTGGAAGTGGAGGTGTGTGGGTGGATGGGTGTTGTGAGGGGGGTCAGTCGAACGTTACGGGTCTCTCGCTCTCTGTCTCACACCAGACTACACACACGCACACACACATGAGTATCAGACAATTTAGAGGCCTTTATTCTATTTTCTCCCTCCTCTGTCTCAGTGGTGACACTGTAAATCTGAGCCAATTTCCTCCTCTAATCATCATTAAAAAGCGCAAATTACTCCACTCTCCATTAAACACTCCCACATGCCTGCTGCTATTACTTGCTCTGCAGCCTTTTTCATACACACCAGACTGAGGCCAGTCTTCTGCGTAGCTTTATTCTAAACCTCACTTTATTCATGAGATAAGCACAGACACCAGCATATGTCGTCACAGAAAACAACACACTGCACTGTTTTACCGAACAGCGGGACTGAAATCTCTCGTGCTTTTGAACGAGGGTCGCTGTGCCCTTTTGTAATGCTAAATAGTCACTCACAGTAGATGACGAAGTAGCCTGAGAGGGTGATTTTATAGAAAACTAGACACGCATGCATCTTAGAAGCTTATCACTAGACCCAACGTAAAGTACAACGGCCCCTCATTCATCAGAAGTCAACATTTAAAGCTCCACTGAGTATTAGGGTTTATGGGCGATGACAAAAGGCCTTTAGACTCATATAGACTCTGAAAGAAGTGCAGTACAGACAGTCTGAAAAACAGTTCAAGCTTCTTTCCGATGCACGAACACTGAAATCTGTGTTGGCCAAATTTGGTTTTCTTTAAAATGTTCCAAAACCAACAATCCTAGCCTTATTAATTCAGCAATTCAAATAGGTTTGGTTTTGTTCCCATTGAAGGCTGTTTCACCCAGTTAGAGAAACCATTGACTAGTCAAAGCTTTGTAGGTGGGATTAAGAAAAGGGGACATCATCATCATCCTACATAGGCTAGCTAGCCAGATGTAGAAAAAATAGCAACTGAAAAATGGCGACAAACACGAATGCAAAGACAAAGCTGTACTAGTTGTTGTAAATCAAATAAACTCTTAAATCATTAGAATTTTTTGCTGGATGTAAAAAAATTATGTTGACAGGATGGGTGGATCACTCGCTACCGATTAGACCAGAAGCACCGCCTGCCAACAACAAATTGGCTAACATGAACAATATGTCTAAATGCTGAATTAATAAAGTTAAACAAAAACGGCCATTCAGTAGTGGTGGCAGAAGTATTCAGATCCTTTAATAAAGTAAAAGTAGAAAAACCACACTATCAAAATACTAAGTCCTGGTTTCAAAATATAACTTAAGTAAAAGTATAGACGTCTTGGCAACAAAATGTACTTAAAGTATAAAAAGTAAGAGTGCTCATTATGCAGGATGTCTCAGTTACATTATTATATATTTTGATTATTATTGATGCAATGACATGAGCAGTACTTGTACAATATCATTTATATTACCACCTCACTTTTCTCCAGGGGTCCGTTTCAGAAAGCAGGTTTAGTGAAAACTCGGAGTTTGTTAACCCTGAGATGAGGGAATCTCTGGGTTATCTGCATGAATAAAAAAAACAGGGTTGGTTTATTAACCATGTTAGGCAGACAATAAAAAACGTTTTCTCAAAACATGGCATTTCCTTTTATCGACCATCCTGTATTAAGCTGTATACAGGGAGTTTAACATACGTCGGGAGATGATATTGAGGCCCCGACTATAGATGCATTTTCATTTCCAGGTAATAGCAGTGATGGGAGTAACGCGTTACAAAAGTAACGCAATACAGTAATGTATTCCTTTTTGCTGTAACGCAGTAATATAACGCATTACTAATTAAATGTCGGTAATATTATACCCGTTACAATCTCAGTAACGCGAGTTACAACGCATTTTAACGCAACATTTAGTGGTGTTTGTTTTTTTAAGAATTCACCAACACTGCGAAACATGTCTTCACAGGAAAACTGCGTGTTATTTCCTGTTGCTGTATTCAATGGTTGTGACATGGACATTATTTTCAGGAGTTATTACGCTGCGTTGTAGCGAGCTGTCCCATCACTGTTCCCGTGGTCAGAGCCAGAACCAGAGACGGTGGGTTAGGGACATCTGTGTCCTGTCAGTGCCGACAGCAGTGTGCCCGAGCAACTGACAGATAACATGTCGGGAATTCATGTTTAGTCTTGCTACACGTAATATCATTACATTTTATCACTTTGATTCAATTGTAAGGTGCTTTTAATTGAGTATTTTCATTTTCTCCTACTTATTAGGCTACTTCTAGTCCACCACAATTCAGAGTCAAGTAGGCTATTGTACGACTTAACTAGTTATTTTATAGCTCTAGTTACTTTGCAGATTCAGATTAATAATACAAAATAATGATGTATGATGATGTATTAAAGTGGATAAAGAGGAGACTTTACTGAGCCGGTGGTGAAATTCACAAGCTACCTGCCAAGTCATACTTCCGCTGTTATTTTGGTGAAAGTAACTCAAAAGTAACACAAAAATACTGTAAAGCATTACAATTCAGAGACAGTAATATTGTGAAATCCCTTTTTTTTTTTTTTTTTTTTTTTTTTTTTTTCCCCCCCCTTTTTTCCCCCCCCTTTTTGGGGTTTTTTTTTTTTCTTCCCAGTCTAGCAGTTATGTAGCCTACATAACCTTATCCATCCTCATATCACTAAGGTCACCCATCGTGGACATGCTCTACATCCCAGCACATTCTTTGTGTCACATTACGTTTTTTTGAAAATTACAGTTTCCTTTACAACATTGGTGATGCGGAAAATATTTAAGTGCCTTAAACTGCATTCTATCTGAATTCCAGCAGGAGGCGACACGTGGTTATGGTCACAATTATGGTCTGGTTGATTTTAAAATCGGTGATAAAACGTGTTTTAGTAACGTTTACGTAACGTGGCTCCTCCCTCACTCCTCCCGCTCGTCTAAAATCGGCACATCCGCAACCAGGATGGCTGCGCCCGTAACAGCAAACTCGACGACTCATAGCAGATCTCCACAAACAAATGGGTGACGTCACACATGCCCTGTCCATTAATATTACAGTCTATGACACACACCAGTAAAAAACAGTTCCACAGTATTGCGGGTGGATGATGTAAACACTTTGAAATGAAAGATTATGAATTATAATTCTGTTAATGATGGTGCTGCAGCCTCAGAATGGGATTAGTAGGCCTAGTACTTTTTCGACCGCAGGATTGCACCTAAATGAAATAGATTATAGGTCAATACCATTTCACCAGTAATATTATACTTATGATTAAATATGATATTAATACACTATATTGGAATACACGCATTCTCTCTCTTTGGCAGCAGCCGCTGTGTTGCTTTTTTAACGAAATACATGTTGAAACTTGCTGTACGTGTGCATGAGTATTTCCGCCGACCAGCTGGTTTGTGGTTGTTACCATGGTCAATCATAGTATCATGGCTCCATTCATGCTGCTATAGTGGTGGTGCACGCGCTTAGCTCTGAGTGAACCTACTCTGAGTTGATTGAACCAATTCAAATCAGCTGTTCTGGAACCGAAAACTCAGAGTTTCCCATCTCAGGGTAAATCAACTCAGAGTTCAGGGTTAGACTCAGAGTTTGTTAAACCTCCTTCCTGCTCCTATCACTCTGTAATTATTGTTAGTGTTCAAATAATGACCTTTTGCTGGAAATTTCAAAGACATGATTTTTACAAGCATGCTTCAAATGCTCTTAATGGCAATAACAACGAGATGATCAGCTCATCAGACTAATAAGAATGTTTTTTTTCTTCTATTTCTGTATTTGTATTGGCCAATGAGGTTGCTAATTAGACCGTGAGTCACTGTTCTGCATTGCATGATTTGTATTTTGCCTCAACATGTAATGCTTTGTCTGCCATCTTTACGTGTGTTTTATATGGTCTGGTCTTGTGATCTTTGAAACGGACATTTGATCTCAGTCAAACTTAATATCATCATGTAAATAAAGTGGTTTCCTGTGTTTTTTTATCTCTTAGTTCCTTTTTGATAAAAACAAAATACTAAAAATCAGTGCTACTTTAGCAGCACACTCTCATAAAATATAAATAAGGTACTAGTCTGACCTCACCATATAAGAACTGAAAGACGTCACCTATCTGCAAATTATTTCTTCAACTTCAGGAAGTGTCAGTAGCTGACTGGCATAGTTCTAGGGCTGGCCTGCAGAAGAGGATGATGGGATTTCGTTATTGAATATTGTACGTGTGACAGTCTCATTTCTTGCCCCTGGCCTGAGTACAGCCCAGCAATATTCTTACCCACAAAATTTATTTCAGACTGACGTTTTAGCCTCAGTATTTTATTGGTGAACCCAGACTGAAATATTAACGTCCTAAAGGGTGGACTGTTTTTTCGACCGTTAATGGAGAAAAAGCTGGCCCAGTGCATCAGCTCCTGCAACCTCCTGCTTCTGAACGGAGCTGAAGGTTCAGCGTGTCGCTGCAAATGGTTTCTTTGGTCATGCTACTGGGAGTCTGAATATTTACACTTGTAAGTTAGTTGTTTGCTGCACAGCTCTGCAGAAGTAACTTAACACTTTTAGCTCAGAAATATGATCAGATAATAAACACAGAAAACGTAACAAGCAACAAGAAAAAAGATTTAAAAAATGGATTAAACATATAAAGTATATTCTGTTGTGCAACAGTCACACTTTGCATTCTGCGAGCAGGTGACAACTGTGCACTTTGTGTTTTTCCTTCTTTTAGTGCAGGTTTAAGTGCGTAGGCTATATATCATCAGCCTTCTTCAAAACAGATGAAGAATTGAAGCAGACTTGTGCCATACGGAATGCTGGGGTGATACCTCTCTCTCTCTCACTACCCCCAACACATTGACTCCTTAAGGGAAAGTCATAAAGAAGCACTTAACTAATGGCGAGAACCCTGGTGAGCGGAGCGCAGCTGTCCCGTCATTAGCCTGCGTTTGTTTTCACAGTTTGTTTGTTTGTGTATCGGTGTGTTTTTGCACCTGCGGCGTCGACACGTAGGGTCGTGAGAAAGGCTCAGGGAGAGGATACGGTCACGTTAAACTCTCAAGGGAACCGAGAACCTCGAGGGCCTTCTAAGACCTGACCCTTATCATGTGGGCTGATGTGTAGCAGGTGTAATGTTTACCTTCGTAGTGTTGGCAGCAGGCTAACATTTGCTAATTAGCACTAAACTCAAAGTACAGCTATGGCTCATGGGAATGTCATTAGTTTTGCAGGCAAGATCATATTTTTATTTTATTTTTTTCACCATAAGTTTGGTTTTATTTGCCAAGTACATTTACACATGAGCAATGTATCCTCTGCATTTAACCCATCTTAACTTATTAGGATCCGTGGGCAGCCGTAGTCCGGCGCCCTGGGACCAACTCCAGTTGTAATACCAGTACCTACGCCAACGAGTTACCTGGCATGCGTGATGTCTTTATGGGGTAAAACTTATTTGACCCGATGGTGGCGACACATGAAAAGTTAATACAAATCACCCTGAGGGGGGGACATGAATGTCTGAACCAAAATTCATGGCAATCCATCCAAACGTTGTCGAGACATTTCACTCAAAGCCACAAACCTCAACCTCCTGGTGGCACCAAAGAAGAAGTCAGGGGATCACCAAAGTCAGTATAGGATGACTGTACAAATATTCAGGGCAATCCATCCAATAGTTGTTTTCAGAGATTTCAGTCTGGACTAAAGTGGCGAAACGACCAACATTGCCATCCATACAGCTTGCATGGCTAAAAATGGGAAAGTAACTTATATATTGAAAGATTCTTAATTGTCTATAAATAATACATTTTTTGTTGTATTTGAAAATATTGCATTGATTAGAATTGGCTCACAATGATACAATAGAAGTACAGGTGAAAGAACTAAGAAACACAGCAGGTTGATTGAGAGCTTTACTCATATTTAAGGCCAGTTACGTTATGTTCTTCTTCACTTGTTATACACAGTACAAGAAGACAAGCTACCGAGAAGTAGCTGCTGCCACCTTCCGTCTGTCATTCTAAGCCATGGGTTGCAGGTCGTGGAGATCCCTTAAAAGTCTCCCGTTAGGAAACAGCGCGGTGTGTTTGAGTGTGTTTTTGTGCATGTTGGTGCAACACAAGTAGGGACGAGAGAAGATTAGAAGTTCTAATCTCCTCTGGGTTGGTGGCAAAGCCCTGTGTGTGTGTGTGTGTGTGTGTGTGTGTGTGTGTGTGTGTGTGTGTGTGTGTGTGTGTGTGTACACACCATGATAACAGCTACTACTAGATAAGCAGTAGCTGGTCCCTCTGGTACGTCTAGATGGGCATTGTTATAACAATGTTGTGGCTTGTGTGTGTGTGTGTGTGTGTGTGTGTGTGTGTGTGTGTGTGTGTGTGTGTGTGTGTGTGTGTGTGTGTGTGTGTGTGTGCGCTACAGCAAACGAATGTTACAACATTCGGAGTTCAACATCTGAAGCCCCGAACTGGGGGCTGATGATGTTACAGAGAAGCAACATGACACACACACACACACACACCAATAACTGATGGGAGATAAATGACTTGTTTCTCCCCCTCCTTCCTCCCAGTCTCTCTCCTCTCACTGTCTTACTCTTTCTATCCCCTCCCTCTTCGTCCTGTAATCACTCCCCTCTGAATCCTACGAATATAATTCAGCAGCAATCCTGTCCCTCTGTTACCTCTGCACCCCGCCCCTTCTCACAGGGAGACACAATGAGATATGACATTTCATTTGAGTTTCTCTCCACCCGACTCACCTCGCTCCAAGAAATAAATAAATAGTTAATTAGCAGGCTGAGAGGAAGACGAAAAAAAGATGCGCGCGCACACACACACACACACACACACACACACACAAACACACATGCGCTTCAGAGGTAGCGGGAAACGCAATATAAATGCGTTTATACATTCATGCTCACATACAGGCCTCAGTCATTACACGTGCAGCCCTCAACACCAAACATTCACATGGGTTTCGGTACATGGAGGACCAGTGCAAACATGTAGAAAGTGATAATGCAATCTCGTGCCTAGAAATAGACAAGATGGATAAGTAATGAAGATAATGCATCTCCCTCTGTAACTCCTATCATCCCGCCTCTCTCGTTAGAACACTTTATCATCTCCCTCCCTCCCTCCCTCCCTCACTCATTCTCTCTCAATCTCTCTCAGGTCTTACCTAGAGACCCCCGGCTTTATTGTCTTAATTAAAACAGAGCCTGTTTAATTATTTTAATCCACACTACTGCACAACAGGGACTCCTGAGGAGAGGGAGTGCGGCAGGATAGAGGGAGGAGGCGGGAGGATGATGGTGGGGTGGGGGTAGCCCTGACATTTCAAATTAAGCTCTTCAAGTTCAAAAGCAAGAGTTCTTATCACTTTTCCTCTCATTCATTTTCCCATTTCTGCCCTCCTCTCCCTCCATCTCTCCACAAGTCTGGCCTCTTTCTCACTGATCTCTTCCTCCACCACCGCTCTCCATCCTCCTCCTCCCTTTCTCCGTTTTCTTCCTCGCCTCTACGCATTTCTTTCTTCCTCCTGCCTCTCCTCCTCTTCGCTACCTTTGAGAGATTAGCAGTTTGGAGAACAGCCCTGTTAAGAGCCTTTTTCAAGCCCAGGACATCAAAAGAATCTGTGATTATTACAATACCAAAAAAAAAGATTTAAAAAATGCTTTTATCTGAATACACACCCACGTGCAACCAGATACTTTCACATATCAAACCATAATTTATACTTGAGGGTGCAATCACGTCAAGCTGGTTTTGGTTTAGGTGAGCTCTGGGGTTTTTGCTTTATGTGTCTAGTTTGGCTCGAACCCAGGGTCAAAAGGTTGTCATGTCCACAGTAATGCACACACATTTTAAAATTGCACCCGTTTTCTCTCCATTTTGGCTTAAACTGGCATTTTCCTCTACCAAAAAAAAAAGAAAAAACTGTGTTGACAAACAGCTATATCCAAACCCACGCATAGGATAAGGACTACGGTATGTTGTAGGAACAATTTTATATTGTGAACTTTCATAATACAAATGTGGTTATCTTATCTTCGTTTACAATGTGAGATTAAATCACAGTTTAATACCCATGCAGACCAAAAAAAAAAAACCTGTGTCGGAGTATCTGTATTGTGTTTGGCTATAGTGAAACACATAAGTGATCGCAAAAAGAGCTGACAAAAGAGTATTAACCCACAGGGACCAAGAAGAGCGCATTTCTGTCTAAAAGGTTGATCCTTTCAACCCCAATGTTTCCCCGTTGTTGAGGTGTTGCACAATTTTGTCGTTTTCTGCCAAAAAAAAAAAAAAAAAAAGAGGTGGAAGAAGAAGCTTTTTGGATCTCATCTGAAACACACAGGTCAGCTCTTTGTATACTCCATTTATCATGTTTGGGATTTATCCACATTAGTGAAGTCACGGCCTACGTCTAGAAGGTGCAGATCTCTCCAGTCACCTCTCTGCCACCTCCGCAAAATTTATGTTGAATTGTCTATTTTACAAATATGAGTTGTGCTTTATGCGGTTGACGTTGGACGGTGATGGCATGAGGCTTTGAGTCCCTCATCAGGATAGAGAACTCAACTTGCCAGTCTCCTGCCGACTTGGATAGTGTGGGCTAGCTAGCTAGCTGGTCGGCCAAGTTTTCAAATGTAAACAGAGTAAACGCAGAGGAAAAGGTGAAGTAGATAAGCTCAAGATAGCAAGACCATCCCTGCAGCCATCTCATGACTATGAGTCACTCATCAAAATAGACATTTTTGCTGCGTGGGCCCATGGGGGTTAGGACAAAAGCCATTTCATTGGCTTGGAGGTTGGGTTTATAGGCCTAAAATTAAAGTTTATTACACTTACCTATAAGCCTTGAGGCAGTAACCTTTAGGTAAACAGGTGAATATAATAGATTTGTTCTCCCAGCACAATGTTGACAGCTACTGCAAAATGGTTATGCAGGTAGATCTGACTTTTCTGCTAATCTTATTATTTGCTATGAATGGCCAATTCCAGCTGATTTGATAACTAGTATGTCTACCTGAAGTAAGCTGTCACCAACAGTTTGATGAAGTAATGCCATTCCTGCAGGTTGACTTTTCACTTTGTGGTGTATTTTGTAGCGATGCTGCGTTGCTGTGTGGAAAGGAATCCGTCGACACTGATTCTTGATTATAAAGGTTTATTTTACATTTCCTGACATTGTTCACACTATGAAAACTTGTGTTATTGCTAAGGTTATACTACAAGAAACATGATGTAATGGAAAGTGTTATTTTGTAACAATCTTATTCTATTTGTTTCGAGACTTAATTAGTCTCGAAGGGGGGAAATGAGGTATATTAACATCCTACTTTATTCTGATCATTCTATAACTTGTATTTAGGTCATATCTGAACTATCTATATCTATCTATATGTAGCTAGTAGGATGTTAATATACCTCATCTTCAAGTGTTCAAAATGTAAACCTACAAATCGACCTTAACACATAAACACAACAAAGCAAACTCGTTGCTTATGACTCTGACCAACGGAAACAAGTGTGTATGTGCAACAAATTAGGTTGTGAGAGTGCTGGCCAATGCTTCAAACAAACGGAGGCTAGACGTACAGACATACAAACAAGTGTCATTCCACAAAGCAGAGTTTGTCAATCTCTATCAGAGGAAGTGGGAGACGGCCTGAAGAGTTCTACTCCCTGTGGACCACGGAGCGAGGGGAGATGGAGGGTGAGCAAGCTTAGCGAGGAGGGGGGGGGAGGGAGGGAGGGAGGGAGGGAAGGAGGTGGTGAGCAGGACCGGGGACAGATAGGAAATGGCAAGGATGGAGGGCCAAGAGCAGCAGCAGCAGAGGATACATTTCATAATTTGTGTTCCCTCTTCCGTCTTTCTTCCCATTCGCTGTCTGATTAGTGTGACCTTGATGCAGCCACAGCCCAGCCTGCTCCTGTTGAACTCTGGGTAATGAAGCCAGCGTTTACAAATGGAGAAATAAACACCTGGCTCCCTGGGAATGGTAATACGCTCCCTCTCTGTATCTTTATCTCTGCTCCATGCCCATTCACATTTCCTCTGTCCTCCTCTATCTCGCTCACTCACTTACTTTTCTCTCTCTCCCCCCCCCCCCATAGGTTTCGGCAGGGAGTCTAAACTCCGCAGATTTCCAGTTTACCTTCTGATTAAGGAGTGAGTTGAGCGTTTCTATTCCCTCTGTCTCCATCCTCCGTTCCATCCCTCATTCATGTGCTGCCGCGGTAACTAGCCTATTATCTGACAGTTCCACTCCACTGACCTGCCCAATAACAGCTTTCACATCCCTAAACGCCCTGGAGAGAGAGCGAGGAAGAGAAAGAGATAGAGTGCGAGAAAGAGAGAGAGAGAGAGAGAGAGAGAGAGAGAGAGAGAGAGAGAGCGAGCGAGCGAGCGAGAGAGAGAGAGAGAGAGAGAGAAACAGGAAGAAAAGAAAAAAGTGTGTGTGTATGACCGGACATGCACGTGTAAACCCTGGAGATTGCCCCGTGTTATAAACATTTACGCCAGGCTAACGGATCATCTCCGAGATACGGGATTGGTCTGACTCCCCCTGTCCCCCCGGCGAATTGAAAGCCCAAGATTAGTGAGATGATAGCTTTTCAGATTGGCGAGGAAACACAGAAATGAGTTTCACCGAGTGAGTTTACGGAGGTTAGATTGGAGCAGTTAAACGGCGGATAAATTGATGGTTCTCTCATTGTCTCTCCACCCGCATAGTGGCTAAATCTATTAACCGCCAACGACCTGTTTTCAGCTGCGATAGAAAGGAGAGGAGACGGGTGAGGAGAGCGGGAGATGATGGGAGGAGAGGTGGGAGTAAAGAAAACATTTGAGGAGAGCTGAGTAAGGTGAGAAGAGGAGGGCAAGAAATGTTTGACTATTACTTACTGTATTATAGACAGTCATGTCATAATGCACTTTAAAAAGCACTTAAATTCAAACTATGGCATTTACGCATTAAAAAAAAAGAAAAAAAAAGAAAAGAGTCCACAACCATGCTAGCTCTGTGAGGCTTTACTTAGGAACAGCAAGTAATCATAAAACAAAGTATGGCAAACATTTTTATTTGTGGTGTTATTTGGAAATATAAGGAATCACCAAAGTAATACAATTAATCCTGAAAGAGACATGAATGTGTGTAGCAAATTAAATGGCATCCATCCAACAGTTGTTAAGCTATACAATTTAAAATCACAAATATCAACATCATGGTGGCACTAGAGGAAAAAGTCAGGTGATCACCAAAGACACCATTCAAATTCATCCTCTGGAACCCATGAATGTCCGTACAGAATTTCATGGTAAGCCATTCTTGGTTTAATCGACCGACTAACAGTTGCACACACATCACCAAAATATGCAAGACTTCTTTTATTTTAAAGATTTTTTTGTGGCATTTTGGGCCTTTTTGATAAAACAGCTTGGACATGAAAGGGGAGAGAGAGGGGGTAATGACATGCAGCAAAGGGCCGCAGCCCGGAATTGAACTTGCAGCCGCTGTGGCGAGGGCTGGCTCCTGTACATGGGGCGCACGCTCTACCAGGTGGCACGCTCTACCAGGTGGGCTACCCAGGCACCCCACGCAAGACATTTTTATGTTTTCCAAAACATGCTAGCATCCAAAAATACAACTGTGGCACATACTTGTGCTCTATGGTGTGTAACATTTAATTTATTAAAGTTTCAGGCAAAAATACATATTTCATAAATCTACAGTTGCACACCAAAGGAACATGCCCTTTTTACTACAGCACACAACAGCACTCCAGTAAAACACACACACACACACACACACACACACACACACACACACACACACACACACACACACACACTAATCCTTCTAGGAGAATTAGCTGCATCACAAGTTCTGGTCGCATTAGAAAGTTGATAAATTACATTTGATAAAAGTCTCTTCAATAGACTGGGTCAGCGCAGTGTGTCTGTATTTGAATGTGTGTCTGTGCAGCGTATCAAAGCCACAGAGTTTGAAGGGAAACACTTCAGAGGAGGAATTTAATGAGTCCATTTAGTAATGATTAAATAGAATGACAGTCAAATGATGAGGACTCCGTTTTAATAGGAGCTATCTTCCTAATCCCTGAATCTGTAAATATCTACTCAAGCGGCTTCTGAAGTCCACACGGGGCTGGATTTAAAGTTTCACAATGATTCTGCAGTGAAGGAAAAGGCCCTCTCAGTACTGCCCTTACAGGGTAACTTCACCATCAAATAATGCTAGAAAAGTCTTTTTCATTTTTCAGCTGCCATTTAACAGGATTGCTAACGCTGCCAGCAGCTATGTGTGAGAGGCACAAACTCGAGCTACGGTACCCTAGTGTTCTGCTTTTTGTACTTGGCGCTGCAGCTGACATACAAAATAGACCTCAGAGACTTTCATCACGTTTAGAGAGGAGCGAGAAACTTACCCCTATTTTCCACCGGGCGCGTCTGCACTGTGTTTACCAAATCACACCCCCCAATATGGTATATGTCTCCTCTATAACACCACAGAGGACGACAGATTCATCTTTGGGGGTGGAAAAACATAACAGACACCACGGATCTTTAGAAAAGAGAAGGCATGGAGTTTAACTGTAGGAGTACTTGGAGTGGAAGGTAGATACTAGTTTAATAAACACGTGATTGTTCTGTAAAGTACAAAGTAGAGATAATAAAGTCTGCGAGTTGGGTAGGCAAGACGCTCCGCTTCTGAGACGCTCCCGGTGTGGTATGGCGCGTGGCGGAGGACGGAACAAAACCGAGACGCAGCCGGAACGCAGCACATACGTTCCCAGTGGAAAAATCGGGGTTAGGCTGAAGCAAACTTTCAATCCAAGCGGACACATATGAGCTAATTCAAGCAGCAAAAGCATTTTTTGACACACCACATATATGTTTCATGGAAAAATCGCATGTATCAACAGAATTTGCCGACGAGGATCTTTGTGATTATGTGTAGAGTGCAAAAAAAATGTAGAGTTCCTCCTCCATGTTTTTAGTCAACTTTTAGCTTGTAGCTTCTTGTTATATCTTGATTTCAAGTTCTAATCATCTGGATGTTGTTGCATGTCACCCATGTTTTCTCCTTGAGGGAGCTACTTGACATCCGGTTGTGAGTTCAGTCGCAGAGGATGGCAAAAAGTTAAAATATTTTAACTTTAGACAGCAATGCCAGCTTCCTTTAACGGCATTCTCTGCCGGCCTCACCACTAACACTAACACCGTCTGCCGGAATCCATGTGAATGCAGGTTAAGACAGTCTAAACATGCATGTGCTACCGAAGATCCATCCTATTACCACTAAACCGCACCATGAAAATTTTCTCTGTGGCTACAGTTGTTTCAGTGCTGTCAAAAAAAGTAGGGTTAGACTTGAAAGCGTGTGAGAGATTGTCTGCGTGAAGACAGAGAGAAAGAAGAGGAAGAGAAGGAGGGCAGAGAGTGTGATGTCTGGGATGTTTTTGAGACGCTCCGAGATGAAAAAGGTGAGAAGGGACACAGGAATGGTTTCCCATGATCCCGCTTGACCTGACCTGGGCCGGGCTAGACTCGGGTGGTGGTGGTGTGTGTGTGTGTGTGTGTGTGTGTGTGTGTGTGTGTGTGTGTGTGTGTGTGTGTGTGTGTGTGTGTGTGTGTGTGTGTGTGTGTGTGTGTGTGTGTGTATGTGTGTGTGTCGGGGGTGTTTTTGGTCTGGCTTACTGCTGTAAACAGTGCTTCTTGTGTGCAGAGGTTAGAATCCACCTTAAATAAATCTGGTGTCTTTCCTCACATCTGCACACATATCAGCTGTGACACATTAAAATAAATCATGTTGCCAGTGCCAGATCCACAACACCACCGTATCACGTGACAAAAAAGAAGAAAAAAACACCACCAGTTTAAGATTACCAAATCTAATCTGCGATTGTGTATGCGAGTGCCTCTGAGTGTATTAAAGAAGCAACGGTAGCTCAGTGAGCATAATAAACCCTGAACCAATCACATATCCGTTTCATCAGGGGAGTTTCTAACATCCTTCGCTCTAATTGGCTATCATGTAATCCAGTGTCCCTAAAGACCTCTGTCTCTTTATCCATCCATTACTCCATACTTCTTTTCACACCATCTCTTCCCTCACCCCTCCCTCTCCACCTCCGCTTTCATTTCAAACTCATTTTATTCACTTATCTGACTCGCTTCTCATTTCCCCATTTTTAAATCTACAAATTTTCCTTTGCAAATTTGACACCCTTTACCTTTTCCTCTTTTCTCCTCATACATTGATCCGCTCCCACCCTCTTTCCCACTTATTTTACTTTCCATTTTCGCCCCCTGTCCTCCTCGCTCCCTCTCTTTTCAGGGGGAGTCATTGAGTGTGTAATCGCTTGGTTACGGTGTGTCAGTCTGCGTCTGAACCCACCATCTGTCCTCTGGGCTTCAGTCTGGGAACACACACACACACACACACACACACACAGACAGACACACACTTGAGCCAAGCTCATTCACACCACAATATGATGACAGCTGTATCACCCACCTATTGACATGAGCTGTCAGAGGAGCAGTGGCTAACATAACATATGATGACATATCACACACACCCAGGTGGTGACTACAGTGCACATTCATTGTTCTGAGTTATAATTGTTCATCCATTATGTCTATGTCTAGTAAATGACAATATTAAGACTTGTAAAACGTAGGACTTGGAGCCAAGTACGGAGCCCCTTTCACACATGCACTGGAAACCTGAACTTATCTAGACATTACCCAACCAAGGTGTATTTGAGAACGCAAATGTCCGAATCAGTTGGACCGGACATATTACGGACCTAACCCTGCCGCTCCCAATTACAAAGTCTTCGTCTTTTGAATAGAGCAGGTCATTGTCTGAGCGAGTGTGGGTGTTAATGAACCATGGAAACATGAAAACAAACATCAGAGGGTAAAGAAGAAAGGTAATTAACACAAAGTTGCCAACGAAAATGTCTAACTGGAGAGACGGCGAGATATGGGAACTTCTATTGGTAAGGGCCAAGCCCAAAACCGTCAAAAAAAATTCAAGGAGCGGCAAGAGGCTTTAGTTGTTTATAACCAAATAAGTACTGGCTACGTGACCACGGTGTAATCCGCGTCCTGTGCCTCCTACACGCTCTACACAGGCACCACCCCCTCGCCTAAACCAAAGGATCCTGTGTGAGATTGCTAAACATGATAAGCGACTGATAAGTCCATGAAAAGCGCTATATAAATTCAATTTATTATTATTATTATTAGATTGCGTCTGACACAGACAATCTCTTCTTGTATGCTACATGTGAGTATAGGCATTTTCGGACAATGTTGGGACCTGATTTGTAAAAAAAAAATATATATTTCTTTGACACTAAAAAGACCGTTTCCTTGAAGGCCTTGTCATACTAGAAAGTGACACAACAAAGTTTATATGCACATAATGGCCAAATAGGCTTTGCTAGAAGCTTGGTGACCGTGAGTACTTGGAGGGCTTTACTACTAGCTTAAACAGGCAAGTAACAACTTACTCATTAGCAACTGACTGTTAGCATGCAAGCTAGCTTGGCACTAACTACACAATGAGTTATAACAGTTCATTCATGAGATGTATTTGTACTATCAGTTCATATCTGTCTGCAAGCCATTCCTTGTTTGTGGAGCCGTTTCTATATATCGAGGCTACATACAACTGGTACAACACAGCTTATATTCTACAACAGCTCTGTTTTAGACTGTGTTTTAATTACTGTGCAACAAAGGAGAATTTGTCAGTACCAGTACTACTTGTCAGTTAGTCATACACAAAGTATGAAACAGAAATAATCAGTTGGGCCTGCTTTCTAATGTTTGATTATATGACAAGTACTGCAAACACTATTTTAATTACATGGTATCTGTGTACTGACTTACCTTTGCTCACCTGCTTCCTGGTCTTCGGGCAAAATATTCTGCCCAGGAGCTCATGTGCAATTATACTTCCTGGTTGTACCATGTATGAGGAGCAGCAGAGGTGTGAAGGTATGTCTTATCAAAGGTGGTTTTTTTTCCCCTTAAGCTGATGGTTACATACATATTTTGTCTGTTATTTCTTATCATTTATAACAAAATTTTCTAAAATATATATTGTTTTGGCCAAAATGTGTGTTTATATGTACTTTATGAATATAGTGAAATCCCGTACTGATGGTTTAGGCCACAATAATTGATTACCTGTAAGGTACGAAATGAGGTGTAGGTTGGTGCTGCTGTTCATGTTGTTGGAAGGAGCTTGTTTTGGTGGAACATTTGCACCCCGTAACAAAACCACCACATGCAATATTAAATGAAGTTAACTGTTCAGCCAATACAGTAATGTGAGCTATTTGAATTAGCTGGATACATGGTTAAACGTAATTTGCTGTTACCAGTGTATGGCTGTGTGTATTTTGTCCATAGCAATCCCCATCAAACGGTCCCAAAACGTCCCAGTTAGAGAGTAAATGCTGTAATCACATTCTCTGTAAATCTTTACAATCATTAACCGAACGAACCAAGCAGGCCTGCCTTGTTGACCGATCCAATTTTTGTTCACAACTTGCCATTTTGAGCGTGAAGCTTGCTAGCTCGAATTTAGTTGTGTTTCCCTTAGCGAACGTAGTTTGACAACGGCAACACACAGAAAGCGGAAGGTGGGGGACACCTCACCATGTCAGGCAATTATCTTGGAAACGTACTACCGTTGACCCAGACTAAAACAGACAAACATGCATGACCCTTTATGGACAAATGTTCCCCTCGCTAGGCTATGGCTTTTGCTTCAAACTGGATCAACATGATCGCTGCTCTGGAGGCGTTAGATTTCTCCTTAGCCATCCACAGAATGGAAATGTTTAGAGAAGGTTTCTAAATGAAACTTAGTGAGAAATAGTGCATTAGGTTGTTGCATCCCTTTCACACCTGCTTTGTTTGGTCCAGATTTTCTGACTTTTTAGTTTGATCCAAACCAATGTTACAGGTGTAAAACTCCACTGGACTCCGGTCCGGACCAAACAGCCAAACCGAACGTGGTCTCGGTCCAGTTCGAACTGAGTTTGTTTGGATTTTCTGCAACTTTCTACTTTTACTCCTCTACATTTATTTATTAACTTTAGTTTTTGCAGATTCAGATTAATAATACTATATATAAATGAATGAATACATTTTATTATTATCGGTTAAGATAAGATATTTTTGATCCTCTGAAGTGAATTCACAAGTTACGCAGTAGTATATAAAGTAGTTTAAATTAGTCCCGCACTTTTACCAGCTGCAACTGAAAAGAGATGAAAACATTAATGCATCAATAATTTAAATCCAATAATATAACATGAATTATTCTGAAATGGGCAATTCTGCATAATGAGTACTTTTACTTTTGGTACGTATATTCTGATGGTTATACTTTTTGTATCTTTACTCAAGTACAATTTTGAATGCAGGACTTTTATTTGTAAAGGAGTGTTTCTACACATGGGTATTTCTTCTTTTCCCTAAGTAAAAGATCGAAGTACTTTTTCCACCACTCCTAATATCTCTACAGAATCAATCTTTGGTTTCAAAATTAACTTTAAATACAGGAGGGAGAAGGAGAGGAAAAGTCAAAGTGGCAGAGAAGCACAAGTGAAAACAATGTGGCACTGCAGGGTACAATTTGTCTCCAACTGCCTACTGAGGCTTACCAGGGCAGCTTAACATCCCTGAGAATCCCTCTCACACAGAGACAGAAACAAGCTGAGAGGTGTGAGAGAGGCGGGAGAAGTGAAAGTGAAAATCCTTGTGCCAGAATATGGTCACTACACTTCTTACTCTATCCTGACCTTTGATGCTTTGTTTACAGTTATACTCACTAACTAAATACTTTGTATTTTCATCCAGTCTCTGTCTACTTTTTAACTGAGGAATCACGGGCTGACAGATTCATCGATAGAAAAACCAAAGACATCATATCATGGCACCTGTTCATGTGTGCGACCTTGTGTTTGAGATTAGAAGAGACAGCAGTTGCGCTTCAGTGGACAATCATCAGTGATCACTGCAACAACTATTAACGTTTGGTGTGTGTGTGTGTGTGTGTGTGTGTGTGTGTGTGTGTGTGTGCGCGCACATGCACAAGCGCGTTAAGATATATCAAGAGAGAAATAGGCCAACACTGCTGTTTCCACAATAGTGAAAGTACAAAAGTGAAGAAAAGGAAACAAGAGAAAACAATAAAATTCTGTCCGCTGCACGGTGAGGCAGTCTGAGAATATGTGCATAACAAACCAATTAGACCTCATCACAGCTGCACGGGAGTAAAAAGGCATCAGTGCATGAAATAGTCTATTATGATAAGAATTAAAATAGTCTACCAAGATCAGATGTAGAATAGTGTGGAGTGATAAGAACTAAACAGCCAGAATGTGAATGTGGTACACGATCACATCCTCTGATATGTCCCCCAGGTTTCACAGCGAAGCCCATTTAAAAGTGTTAAAACACAGCTTTGATCACATTATTGGAGAAGAAAGGCATAACTCTTACTGTTTAGTAAGTTTGTGCTATTTTCACTTCACCAAGAAGTGGGAACATAATCTGAACATATCCTCATATCTTAACTAAGTAGGTTGTTCCAAAAATGACCCATTTGGATGCTCCAAAGATGAGTGTTTTCTGGTCAGAATTACTACATTTCATCAAATACTAAAATACTAGCCTCAAACGGTGAAAAGAAGGGCAGCTGTAGACTGACTGGATTCTCTCAAACCACTTCTGCAACATAATCCACTTATCTGCTGTTGATCTTTATGTCCAGTGTGTTCCAAACACTCATGTATTCACCAAAAAAAATCCTTAAATACAATACTTCTAGTTGAGCTCCAAAGCTACGAGGAAGGTGGAGTTTACCGCGAGCTTCCTGGGAGCCAGGCCGTATTGCTGGGCCCGCTGGAAGGAAGGGAATCATGGAAGAACCACAACCACGACTGAGCGAGGAAGACGCTGTCAGACCCTGCTGTGGTAAAATTGAAGGTTTTCTAAATGGAGTCTGGCAGCTACAGAGCTTTAAGACACCCCTGCATAAGTCAGTGCCCCATGTGGGCCACCCCGGTCAAAAAAAGTCTCGACACACCATCATTTTTCTGGCTCTGGCACAGAAAACCCAACTACAAAGCTTTGATTGGCTCAGTTGTTCTTCCAACCAGGGAAACAGAGTAAACATTGCATCATATCTATTTGAAATGCTGAAAAAATCTGAAATGTAAATGCCGATTCAGAACCACGCTTAGAACCCCGGCACAATCGTATGCTTTGTACGCTCGCAAATCCAAAAGAGAACGACTTCCCTTCATCGACAGCACACATGACATACATCGTTTTAAGCAGTTTGAACAAACAACCAATGTCGATTTTTGTATAGTCTCAAACTGAAGCAAAGAGAAAGGGAGAGCTGTTGCATAATACGCGCTGACATCGTACCACTGTTATACTGAAAATCTGTGTGAGAGACACACATTAGATATGTGTGTGTGATAGATGGCCTCTCTGGCTCTGACAGATGCTGTAGAATCACTCAGCCGTGCCAGCCCGGCTGGTTACCGGGGGCAACTCTGTAAATCTGACATTATGGGCTGTTGACAGGAGAAACGGTTGTTATCATAACCCACAGTGAGTTACAGGAAACACACACATCTTTCAAGTTTTCCGTGTGACAGGAATATAGCATTACACACACACACACACACAGATGAATGTGGTATTTGGAGATAATTTGGATTTACAGCTGAGCTGTATAGGAAGTGTGTGATGTAACTCGGTGTGTGTGTGTGTGTGTGTGTGTGTTTGGGGTCGGAGGGAACAATGTCTATATGTTTTATATCTCAGCAAGAGGGATGTGATAGAGTGAAGTGATGAGTGTGGGAAACCTTGCGATGAGCAGGTCACAGGAAACAAGATATCTTACCTGGCCCTGTCTAATCCTCACCATGAAATGATCCCGACAGACACACACACACACACACACACACACACACACACACACACACACACACAACACGCACACACACACACACGCTCCTATGTCATGATTATACTTTTAAAACCAAAATATTGCCTCTTCCTCCTTTCTTCATCTTCTTTCTCTTGCTCTTTTTCCCTCTTTCCTTCTCCGTCTGTCGCTCTCCGTCTGTCGCTCTCCGTCTGGGTGTTCCAGTAGTAATGATGTGTGCTGTGGGAGCAGCAGGAATGGCCATTACCATCCATGGATCAGTGGCAGAGGCCTGCACACAGTGGACTCAGATGAGAGAGCGAGAGGGAGGTCAAAAAGGTACCAATGAGAGAGAAAAAAATGGAGGGATAGGAGAAGGCAATGAAGAGAAAAGATGGCAGAAGGAGCGGGATATTATTTCATGCCGTTATTATAATGAAGTCATTCCACAGCGTTTGTGATGATGGAGGATTTCTAAGTAGTAGCTACGTTAAACCGCTTGATGGATTCGATGCAAATATAATCACATACTCACACACATATGCTCGCTGCATTTTTCAGGTTGTGACAGAATTTGGATGGAAACGTGCTTTAAACCCACAGAACTATGGGTACTAAAAAAAGGAAAGATTCATGGATGTGGCTTCACTTCATTTGGGAATTCAACTTGACGTCAAACATAACATTTCATTTTGTATCTGTTCAGCTTCTGACTGATGAGATGAAGCGGATGGATGAAGGAAACATTTATGACAGGAGGCTTATCTTATTGGAAGAAAAGTCATTAATAAAGGGTCGTACGTTTTTGTACTTTACAATAAGCCTGTGGTGAGGGGTGTTAGTGAAAGATTAATAAAGGGTTCTCGCACTAAAATATTCCATCATGTCTGCACATGCAAATATTAGGCTAATTAATGGATTTTGGTCTGGGTGCAAGTCTTTTCCAGAAAGTAAGTGGTCGAACTGTCCATTGGACAAAAAAAATATGTTCATATACAACTAATTTGCATTAGCACATTTATATTACATGTATCTGCAAACTGTTCATTGTCGACATATTTATTTTGGTTTCTTTTCATTAAAATCCATTTATAGTAACTAAAGCATGATTAAGATTGTTAAGGTTTTGTTTAGGTAACTCAAAGCACTTGAGTAAGGTTAGGAGTAGATTGTGGTTGTGGATTGATCCCATTGATTGTTAATATTAATTGACAACGCATCTTGTTCGGCGAAGTGCTGAAAGCGCTGCGACTGCTGCCTTCAAGGCACCTAACACTAACCTTAACCTTAACCTTAACCTTAACCTTAACCTTAACCTTAACCCTAACCGTAACCCTAACCATAACCAGTGCCTCCCAACGGCACCTTCCAGGCAGTGCTGCCTGGAAGGTGCAGTTGGGGGCAAAAAACACCGACGCAAAATGAGTTTGGTTTCTGTAGAAGTCTATGAGAAAGTGATCCACTTCTCACTTGATTTATTACCTCAGTAAACATTTTCATAATGAGTTTATGGTCTCAATCGCTAGTTTTAAGTCTTCTGCAAGACAGAATGCTCTGTGGTCTCATTGATTTTGAAATCGGCGATAAAGCAGGGGGTGTTTTAGGGCGTGGCTATGATGGGATTGCCAGTGAAAGTGTGTAACGTAACGTAGAGTGTAAGGGCTCCTCCCTCAGTCCTCCCTCTCGTCTAAAATCGTCCCATCCGCAACCAGGATGGCTGCGCCCGTAACGGCAAACTCGACGACGGATAGAAGATCTCCACAAACCAATGGGTGACGTCACACATGCGCTGTCCATTAATACACAGTCTATGATTGGTGGACACAAGCCCACCAAAGCCCTTGCATTTGTTAAAAAAAAATTTCACGTTGAATGAATTAATCATTGAACGGAATCTATCGCCGGCCTCTGTTTAGGTTAGGGTGGAGCGTACCTTGCTTTGTACGGTCCTACATTCGTGTATTTAGAAAACCAAATTACTTTTATGAACATCTTTTGAAGAGATGGAGATCCACGAGCTCTTTCTTAGAGAAAGAGTTAGCTTGAAAGACAAAGTCAGTTATCGTGGAGGGAAATATGCACCAGCCAGTGGATTTTACACAATCAATAGTTTTCATTTTGTGGTTACTACTACTAATCTATAAAGCAGTAATGCATTATTTATTAACCATTAATAAAGTTATTATTTACAGCTTATGAACCCCATTAAGTATGCCTTCTAAGAAAGTGATACAGAAAGAAAATCTAAATGAATACACCTCCTGAAATGAGAGGACTATGCGGTCGTCATCATTCGGGGCCTTGTGCGCGGTGCAGCAGTGTAGCAGGTTGTACCGACGCTGACCTTTCTGTTGTAACAACCCCGGTATAAAGGGAAGTGCCTCACAAAGAGCTCTATTAACAGAGAAACCAGATATAATGGGGAAACAAGATGGGCCTTTAATGGGGACAGGCAGGGCTGTCAGCATGCATAATGTAACAGTCGTGTTAAAACAACACTGGGCTCTACGTGCTCCCCCTTCACACACACACACACACACACACACACACACACACACACACACACACACACACACACACACACACACACACACACACACACACACACACACACACACACACACACACAGAAACAACCTTATATGAGAGACCCAAGTTATTAATTCACACATTGGTCTTCATCTATGAAATAGTCTCCATGCACAGCGCACATTTCTCTTGCAAGGATGGGAATCATTGTTGTGTGTAATTATGAAGACAATGTTCGGAGGGATTATCAAAGAAGTAAGGGGGAAGATAAGAAAGCGGCAGATGAAGAGGGTGCGGGGACGAGAAGAAAGGGAAGTATAGAGGGGGATAGAGAGAACGGAGAACAGTGGTGAGAATGAAGGGACGAGGACGGAGGGGAAAGATTACCCCCGTCTCTCTGTTTGTCGAGCTATCGTTCCCTCCTCCCTTCTCCCTCCTCCCTCCTTCCTTCTTTCTCTGTATTAGCATGATAAAGACGTGGTGGAATAGGGCAGCCGGCAGGTCTTTGGACATGGAGACAATGCTATCGCCAGAACAGGCGTCTACAGCAGGGGAACAGCCACCCAGGGACTATACACGAACAACAGACACACACACAGCTGCATACATGATGCATGTAGCCACTGATACGAACCCATGTAGACAGACAAACATGTAAACACACACAGAACTGTGGATTATAATGCCCAGGAGGACTTTAAAAAAAGAAGAGGTAACACGCAATCAAAGACAGCAGAGTCTCCACACTGCACAGAGAGTTGGAAACACAGTAAACACATAGAGCCAGAAAATACCTTTAATGGTGATCTTTAGCACTTAGGCCGAAAACACACTTTACATTTTTTTTTTTAAACTGTTGTTTTTCTTCAAGGTAGACAAGGACCTTTTTTGAGTTATTTTGATAACTTTTTGGATATAAAAGACTTTGATGACCAATCGTAGAAAATAGGTTACACCTCTGGATTATTATAGTCTTCTCTGTCTGTAATAGGATTATTACCTAAGGTCTAGCTTTCTTTGTATAAGGTGTACTGTATAATGTTTGTCTATTTGTCTAATAGACAAGTTTTTTTAAATATATTTTTCCTTTTCTGTAACCACCAAGGTAACCAAGAGGATGTTGGGAAGAGTTGGTTGTGGGTTGGGTAGGGATCTGTTTTGTTGTGTATGTGTCTGTTAAATACATATAAAAGTAACTTATATATATACTTATATGTGTGTGTGTGGTGTGTGTGTGTGTTTGTGTGCGTGCGTGTGCGTGCGTGCGTGTGTGTGTGTGTGGAAAAAGCCCTATCATTAAACAAAGCCATAATTAATCTTAGTAACAGTTTGGCCACTTCACTTGCCACATCAGATGCAAATTCCGCCAAAAAGGGTGTGTCTAAATTTAACTGAACAGGGAATAAAAAAATTTTGGGGTTTGTAGAATACCACAAAAATCAGTTTTCCCCAAACTGTTGTGGGATTTCTGGTTATTTTAAATGACTTTTTTATGTTTGTGATATGCCTTATGTAAAATGTTATATTTACTAGGCTTTACAAATTTCTTTTACCAGTAAAGACAGATTTATAATGGAAAAATTGTCCTCTTCTTATCGATGAAAGAGTCAAAGGGATATGGCTGTGTTCCTTTTCTATCCCTCTTTATTATTGTCATGAACCTCCCTCCTCCTCCTCATCCTACCCCTTCCTCCTCATCTGTCTATCTGTCTGTGTTGTTCTGGGAACACCATTAACCAGTACATCAATAAGCAGCTAGTCAGGCTAATCAGTGAGATTCCCACACAAACACACACACACACACTCACACACACACACACACACATACATAAACCAATTCTACGGATGGTGCATCCTCACAGATCTGGAACGTTCTCCAGGTCAGACTGGAGCCACAGGCCCTGCGGGACGCCTGGCCACCCCGCCAGTAGACCTCCGAACTGGGGCACAACTCTCGGTTCATCTCCCCTCTTTTTCCTGAAAAAAAAAAACATTATGGGTCATGGCGAATATACACACACATTTACACTAACACACATACTGTACCATGTGTAAACTGTACGCACCAGCATGGATCACAGCCAGCTCATGAAACTGTGACGGTCGTCTAACCATAACACACACACATACACACTCAGGCCACACGCCACACACACTCGTACTTTCTGTAAAAACATACAGAACTGTACAAACACTGCAAAACACATGAGCGGGAACGAACGCACACAAGAAAATTCCATCTTATGGTTTCAAAGGCCCCATTCACTGACAGTCAGTGATTTTCAATCTGTAGCTTGAGAGATGTAATGTTTGTAGAATGTTTTCCATAACAAAATTGCAACAAAGTATTTTAGTGGTAAGATATTTGAGGCTAAAGAAACAGAAGCTCCACAAAAATTAAGAGAAAAGTACAAAAATACTTCAGATGAGAAGCATTTTATGACAGACCACTGATATTACTAAAACTACTGTGACTGCAGCAGTATAAAATATGTGTTAGATTTTTTAGAAAACAAATTGACAAAAACATATGATGCAGGCCAACAGGTTGGTGCCAAAACCTCAGAAAATTAATGTGTATCCACAATAATACATTCATCGTCAGCAGAATAATAATCAAAACGATAAGGCTTGCATGTTGTCTCTCCAACAACCATCCACACAAGAGCGTAACTTTGAGTTCAACATTGGGAGGGGTTTGAGATCTCCACTTTTGAGCAAAATTAAAATTTTGTGTGTCAAACACTTCATTTTCTGCATTCTGGTGAATTTTTCTGCAACGATTCATGGTGCAAATGTCTTTATTTATGTAAAGGAAGTTATAATAGGTTTTTGGGTGGATTGCACTGGCCATTTTTGATTATTGGGGGGGGGTTGTGACTTACGCCTATGCATCCACATCTAATCTGCTGCATTTATGATCTTTATCACTTTTGCACAAATAGGCCTATCCTATTTACGCAGTTAAATCAACTTGCAGAATAATGAATCCCGCAACCAACCAAAGCTGGAGCAAAATTTTCAAATTAGGGCAACAGAGCAGGTAATAGGGAATATTACGCTCTCTCAGTGTTGAAAGAGATGAATGACTCCTGTGTGAGTCTGCCGTGTGTTCACATGGTTCTCCAACAGATGGGAACAAGAAAGGGTGAACCAGCATGAGATGAGTTGTTTAGAAAAACTACAATAAAATAATAATTACAGAGAAACTTTTGCTGTTGACTTACACATATGTTTCAGTTTTGAACCAAAACATGGACAGAAACCTGGAAAATGAATTAAATATAAACAAATCTAATTCCCCAATTTATCCTTTTTTTTTGGTCTTGGGTAAAAGCTGAATTGCCTATGTTTGTGTTTTTATTTTGTCTTATTCTTTTTTTCTTTTTTTTTTTCTTTTACAACATACTGTTTGTTCGAGATGAATAAAAAAATCTAATCAAAAATCCAGCTGAAATCCTGCTATCATGTTGGCCTGTCCGTGGAAATGTAATATTTGTTCAGTGTTTGTTTCCAGAGTTCTACAGCTTATACAGCCGCTGAGCTTTGTGATTAACAACATTTTATTCCTCTTATTTATTGTGTATATGTGGTGTATTAAACTGTGACTTGTTAGTTATTTTGAAGTGATATTGAAATTAATTCAAATGAATGAATTAAAAGTACATATTTTGTGTGTTGGAGATGCATAGAAACTTATGGGCTTATTTAGCAGTTGCTTAAGGATTATGGGGTTTTGAGTGCAAAAAGTGAAACATTGGTAGGCCATTAATTGCCGACCGCCATCTACTGTAGGTAATACACTGACTCCTACAACCCCACTTCCAAAAAATTGAACTATCCCTTTAAGCACTTTAGTAAATAACATATTAATGAATATATTCACTCACACATTACCTGGTCAGTAATCCCCTCAGCGCTGTGGAGTAAGGTCTGGCTCCTCCACACATACAGTACAGGCCAAAAGTTTGGCCACACCTTCTCATTCAATGTGTTTCTTTATTTTCATGACTATTTACATTGTAGATTCTCACTGAAGGCATCAAAACTATGAATGAACACATATGGAATTATATACTTAACAAAAAAGTGTGAAATAACTGAAAACATGTCTTATATTTTAGATTCCTCAAAGTAGCCACCCTTTGCTTTTTTTGATAACTCTGCAAACCCTTGGTGTTCTCTCAATGAGCTTCATGAGGTAGTCACCTGCAATGGTTTTCACTTCACAGGTGTGCTTTGTCAGGGTTAATTAGTGGAATAGTTTCCCTTATTAATAAAAAAGCAAAGAGTGGCTACTTTGAAGAATCTAAAATATAAGACATGTTTTCAGTTATTTCACACTTTTTTGTTAAGTACATAATTCCACATGTGTTCATTCATAGTTTTGATGCCTTCAGTGAGAATCTACAATGTAAATAGTCATGAAAATAAAAAGGAAACGCATTGAATGAGAAGGTGTGTCCAAACTTTTGGCCTGTACTGTATATTCCAGGATAGGAGAATAAAAAACGGTCCGGGTTGTTTGCATTTCTTTAAACCAATCACAATTGTCTTGGGAGGTGCTAGGCTCCGGTCACAGCGACTGTAAAATAGTAAAATAGTTTCGGTAGGAAATTGTTTTGGTGGAACATTTGCACACATAAAAACATCACACAAAATATTAAATGAAGTTCACACAATACAGTAACGTGAGCTATTTAAATTAGCTGGATACATGGTCCGTAGCAAATCCCCTCCCAAGATATCCCAGTTCGATAGTAAATGCCGTAAAGAACCAAGCAGGCCTGCCTTGTTGCACGATCCAAATTTTGCCATTTTTCGGCGTGTAGCTTGCTAGCTTGAAGTTTGTTGTTGTTTCGCAAAGAGAACGGATTTTGAGAACGGCAACCCACACTGCTGGATGTTCCGGCGAAAATGAAGATCCAGACTACCTAGTTAGTTGATGATATTTTCAACGCAGCACCGACAAACAAAGCACCGTCATCCCTCCTTCACTTTGAAGGTGCTGAAAGTTAGTGTGAAGGTTGCAGCTTTAAATTCACGGGTCAAGATTGACTTTGGGTTAGGTTGACAAATAAACAGTTATTCCTCGCAAACATACAGTAAAAGAGCAAAGCTGATGGCATGCGTTGAACCGGGCACACACACACACACACCTGTCCTTCAGTCAGTCACAGCTGGAGATAAACACAGCTTTCCTACAGGGCGGTGATGATGATTGACAGGCAGAGGATAGTGTCAGTCATCCCACACTGTCTCCGTTAAATGATGTCATTGTGCTGCCTGGCACCTTGCTGATGCAGCAGATACAGAGCGATCAAAGGAGGGAGAGAGAGGGAGAAAGGCAGCTCTAGCAGAGAGAGGGATGGAAGATGACAGGAACACATGCTAAAACTGTCTGTATGCATCTGTTTCTAAGCACGGATTTGTGTGTTCATCTGTGCAAATGTCTGTATGAAAGTTGAGATCGTACACATCAAAAGAAACACACTGTAAAGTGGTATCGCTCATTTCGGGTAGAAATTTGATACTACAAACAAAGTCTTTATTTGAGACCAGCCATTATTATACATCATTATATAACATCATTTTTTATTTCCACATTTTCTAATTATATTTAATACATATAAGTAAGCATATTTTAGTTGGAAGTCTCTGTGTTTTCTGTTTGTGTTGCACATGAGACAGATTTTGAAAGAAATCGGTAAAAATGGAAGCTGCAGAGGTCAAGATATCCCCCACGTTTAGCCTCTAGTATGGGTCCATACCCCATGCGTCCCGACCCTACACCTCCAGCTGGTACGACATCACTAGGGTTAAATTCGGTTCAAGAGCATAACCTCTCCCTTTCCCTGGGAATCCGTTATTGTGAAACACCTTGATTAACTGTTAATGGGGAATTGGTAAAGGTCTTTCTGTTACAAAGAGAAACTCTGAGGAACAGTAAGTGGTGAGTGTGACATGACTCATGTCATACTGATAAAAAAATCGACTTGTAAAAAGAATGAATTGCAACGAGCAATAATATACCCTGAAATTTGAAAAATCACGCAGGAGTTGAAGAACGCTACAATCAACCAAAGCAGAAAAGTGTTTCCGCTTCGTGAACTGAGTCTATTATTTTTCACGCCATCAAATAAAACCTCTGTTATTATGGTTACCCACATTAAATGTTGCTCTCAGTGTTACATTTTTTGTTGTTGTACAGTAGGTGTCCTTTTATAGGATTTTAACAGACACTTCAGCAAATCAGAAATGTGTGTTTTCCATACCTCGCAAGACATTGTAATTTTGTGTGTATTTTGGGACCAACCTTTATTTGCTTGACAAGACTATTTATTATTTGCGAACTGGCAAGTATTTGAGTTCGAGCTTTTATTTTGGAATTTGCAATTGTCCATTTTTTAGGAGTTCAGCGCAGATACTAAAAACAAAAAACAACCTCCATGGTCTTTGTTTCTTTTTCGGACTCTCACCACATTTTCGCTTTTTCCCGAATCACCCCTCCAGTCTGAGGTGTGTGTTTATGTGTGAACAGGAAAAAAAGGTATTAAAGTGTGATAATTGGAGATCTCATCCCCAACACCTGTCACATCACACAGTGTTTTCCCTGCACACACACCAAACACACACAGATTATCCCTCTCTGATACGTTCCTGTGTTCACAAAAAGAGCGTTTAAAGCATGTCTATCCCAAGTGCATGTTTCAGGTCCTTGTACACAAACAGACACACACACATTCACACACAGACACAAACATGCAACTGAAGTCCCAGAGCTGAGTAGATATCAGACAGGCATTACAGCTGTCATTATAACATGTAAGGGGGTTTGCACACATACACACACACACACACACACACACACACACACACACACACACACACACACACACACACACACACACACACACACACACACACACACACAAACACAGACAGACATAAGTTGGGTAAGAAGGCTTTCTCCTTCTGAGACATGGGGAACGGCAGGCTACACTGTAACAAATAAAGTCGCACATCTCTCAGCTTAGTGTTCGCACTAAACACATACACAATAAATGCACATATGCAGCACATACAAACCGCTGCTGCCAATCTGAAACACAACCTTAATCCATCTTTTATCCTTCCACCCATCTCCCCCTTTTCCTCCAACCCCCATCTCTCCCTCTCACTCTGTCTGCCTGTTCGTTTTGTGTTGATGTATCTATTTCACATGGCTTTCTGAAATGGGATTGTCGCCTCAGTTTGATGCCGTTTGTGTGTGAAGGGAGGCCTCCTATTTCATCTGAGGCAGAACCTTGTTAATGCAAAATCTTCTGCAGCGCAGGACGCTGAGGAGAATGAATCATGCTGGAATGCACCGAAATCCACGAGTGAAGCTTATTGGTAATATAAAATAAATGTGTTTTCAGATGCTCTGTAAGGTCTAATTTCCTGTTTAAATGATATCACACTTACAAGAAATTCTAACATGCATAAAGAAAAATATATTGTAAGGCGAGATTTTTCATTTATTGTACATTTTTTATTCTCAGAAATGTCTGTCCTAATTAAACTACATTTAGTTGAAGCTTTAACTGTAGTAGAGCATATCAACCTTTGATTTCTCAGTCCGTCTCAATTACAAATATCATTATGCATTAAAATGCAGGCTGCTTTAAGAAGAAAAAGAGAGGGAATGTGGGCAAGGGCTAGGACTCTCCAGCTAAGACGCTAATTTCACATCCAGTTTCAGGTTTCTCACCTAATAACAACCCTGCTCTCTCTCTCTTTCCCTCTATCTGTCTCTCTCTCTCTCTCTCTCTCTCTCTCTTTGTCTCTCTCTCCCTCTCTCTGTCTCTCTCTCTCTCCCTCTCTCTCTCTCTCTCTCTGTGTCTCTCTGTCTCTCGCTCCCTCTCTCTGTGTCTCTCTCTCTCTGTCTCTCTCTCTCTCTCTCTCTCTCTCTCTCTCTCTCTTGGGATGAGGCCCTCCTGACAACTATTTATCTGACCTCTGAACTTTGGGTTCCTGATCGTGAGACCACGTACAATGCTGCTGCAGCAGATGTACACACACAAATGCAGACATGATTGGAAATGAAAGCAAAAAGAGAAATAGCAAATGAAACCAAATGATGGGGGGCATACAGTATATATATATATATATATATATATATATATATATATATATATATATATATATATATATATATATACATATATTTATATATATATGTGTAGAGAGAGAGAGGGAGAGAGAAAGAGAGAGAGAAGAAGTAGATGGGAAGACAGAAAAGAAAAGAGGAGAAAAGACAGGAGTATTATGGATGAAAGATGGATTGGTTATGGAGAAAGAAAGAACCAGCTGTTCTTTAGTGTCCCTGTGAGGACATAATCAATTGTTTTCACCTGGGGAGCAATAAGTCAATGTCTCTCAGTAAATGCTGCTTAACACATGCATGAAACATGGGTTTCCTCAAACAATATAAGATGAAATATGGACAAAAAGTTTAAAAAAAAATTAAATAATATGTCAGTGTAAAACCATGCTGATAATACAGGCTACTATAGTACATTTGGTGTATGTTAGTATGAAACAAAACAATTTTTTGACAAAATATGTTATATTGTATAATTCAGTCCTATATTATTTGACACAATATAACAAGACAAGGTTGGATATGACATGATACGACACAACAAACAAGATGACAGTATGATAACTTATGTGAGTGAAAATGAATGACGAGGTGTCCTTATACTGTATATAGAAATAACGGAAAAGGAAGGGATAGTTGACCATTCGCATACATTGGGTTTCGTTGCAGTTAACACTTATTGATGTAAAATACGGAAAATACTTTCGGAGAAAGAATAACAATGACGAAAACTAAGACCAGGGATTTATTTGCTTGAGTTATCAAATTAAATGGGGTCAGCAGCAGCATCTCCAAATGTCTCAGTTTTAGGGGATCGAAAACGCCAGCGTAGTATGGAGGAGAGGCGTAAATGTAGCAAAAGATATGTGTTTTTAAACAAAAATGTATTAGTGTGAATGTAGCCTTACAGTAAGTACAGGTAGTTACTGGAAGTTACTTGAATCACTTTGGAACTTAAACACTTACTGTACTAACTGGACCCATAAGTGCTTTTGTATATCCTTTGCTAAGCTGCCATGTCAGCCCCCCCGCCCCTCTCCTCTGCTTCCCCTCGTCTCTCATCCTCACCACTGTAGGTGAAAGGTTACCAGGTCTTCGGAAGCGTCCTGTTTGGTGACGATAGAGCGCAACGTTACGCTTTCCCAGCGGGACAACCCCCCCCCCCATACACACACACACACACACATAGCCGAAAACACTCTCCCTAACCTGACTGTTTGGTCAGTCTTCTTGGGGGAACTAATTGTTTTTAGATGAGGCAACTTGAGGAGAGGCTCCGGAAGGGAGGACAGGAGCAAAAGGACGGAGGGAGAAGAGGAGGAAAGCAGGGGGCCATAAATTAACGACGTGCCGGATATTCAGTTTCCACACGGGTTCTGGTGAGAAAACTGCAGACACTCTATCTCTTTTTTTCTGTCTCTGGGTGCCTCTTAACTGGGCCACACACACACACTTCAGCCCAAAATGTATTGTGATGCATTTTCTAAAGTGTCCAGTTGTCCATCTAGGGAAATTTCAATGATACCCACCTCTAAGAGCCACTCTGCAAAACAAACCACTCAATAAGCTGGAGGTAATGGAGACTGCAGGTCAGACTTTACAGCAATATCATTACCATACACACACTCACTCACACGCACACACAATCCCATTGTCTGGGCAGTACTTATTAGTGCCCATGCTAACAGAGTTTGTCCATAAGTGACCTTAATTAAGTGGCTAGCACCATTAGCTGCAGAGCTAAGAGGCTAAGAGCTATCCATCTGCATGTGAATGTGTGTGTTTTTATGATAATGGCTTTGTTGAGGTGTGTACTGGAATACTAACGACAGGCTGCCCGCAACCCAAAATGGATAAATAGGCAGTTGAAGTTGAGCGTTGAAGAGGGGATGGTTTAGATAAGTTACTCATTGTGAGAAAGACAAAAACACGGAGCAATGCCGAGGGCTGCTTTAAATGCAGGTTAGTCACATTTACAAGCAGAAATTCACTCACACACACAGCACTCAGCATTTTAAGCTCCATTCAGTTTGCCCTATCATTTTTCATCAGTTACGAAAACAAGGAATCTAATCCCATCAGGTTTTCAGGTACTAAATAATTGTACCATTGAAATATTAATAATGACAAAAGGGAAAAGTTACTGTATGTAATCATTGTTACTGATTAAACAAATCACATGCTGTTGTCAGACTTGATGTTATCAAAATTTTATTTTGTTTCCATCTATGTTTCTATCACATATCATATTATATAATAACCACAATTTAATGTCATTAATAATTGTCATTACCTGTCCCAAAATGGAAGAAATAATGACAGTAACACTGTGGCTTTTCCAGTTAACAGCATTTCCTTGATTTTAAATTGTCTGCCTCATCGTCATTCCTTGTTGTTGTTGCTGTAGCTAATGGATTCTTGCCCTGCTCGCTCGTAAAGCTGCTAAACTGGGGTCACGGGGTCAAAGGTTGCTGCTTTTCCTTTGATGTGACCCTGACATCCTGGGAGGAAGAGGAAATGGAGGAGGAAGAGGATTCTTCATGGATTATTGGCAAAACACCACAGACGTTAGTATTTGTGAACAGACCGTTTGAGCTGTACGCACACAAAGTTGGGGAGGCTCTCGACATGTCTAAATAATCACAACACTTTCCCTCGACACACACACACACACACACACACACACACACTCACACACACACACACACACAAGAAATATGACTTGCGCACACACACACACACACACACACACTCTCTCTCAAATTTAATTATAGACTCTGCTTAGTTGTCAACTAAAAGATTTGTAAAATCAGCTCCTTTGTACTTATTATTAAGATTTTTATTATTCATTCATACCAATATGCAGCTTGCAAGCTTGAATGTACACCACTAATTCATTAATACAAACCAGATCAAATAGTGTAGAGGCATACATGTTTAAACAATACAACAAAGTGTCTTAAAAAGAAGAAAAACTAATTCACATAATTGTTTGTGCATGGTTATTTTGTCATAACTACAAAACAATATAGCCTAACATTTGCTTATTAGCACTAAACACAAAACATGGCTACGTTACGTTACATTTGGTGGATTCGTTTTTTGTATTTTACACAAAAATACAACATAAGTGGGATTAATGTGATGAGAATAAAGTGGCTAACCCTAACTGTTTGTTTTACTGCATTGAGTTATTGATAAGGCTGAGAAGATAGCTTTAGTCAAAAACACAGATAAAAAAAGAAGAAAAAAAAGAAGAAAAAAAACCTTCCAAGGTTTTATACATTTACAGGAATCAAGAAAGAGAGTGTGAACCTTCGGCGGAGGAAGAGGGGAGCAAGGTTGAAAGGTGTGCAATGTGTTTTTCTCATCGTGGAGCTCCGCTCAGCTGGAGCTTCTAAACATAGAAACACTGTTGCTTCAACTGCTTCAACAGCCTCTGTGCAGCACTTCACACACGTTCTCGTCTCACCTCTCACCTTCTTCTTAAAACTAATTCAACATGTTTGAATTCATTTGTGGAGCAACAGAGACAGAGAAAGCGTGATTTACATTGCACAGAAAGAGATGCACATGGGTTCACACACACGCACGCACGCACGCACACACACACACACACACACACACACACACACATACTAAGTGGGGCAGATTACATTCTCCCCAGGACTTGACTTGCATTAAAGTTTAAATGTGTTCAATTTGGACGGTCCCAATATTAGAGTGGAGTATCATTACCCACCTTATTGGATGAGTCTGAGCAGAATAGATTTCTACTGATGAGATGAAGAGGCCTCGGGCACACACACACACACACACACACACACACACACACACACACACACACACACATTCTACCTCACTATCTGTCTCTCACACATACAGACACATGGTCATGCGGACAGAAGAGCTAAATTGTGTTCACAAAATCTTTGCTTCACGATTTTCACTTTATATTACAGTAAAGAAAATCTGGATATTTGCTGACTCTAATTGGCTAAAAGAAAATAACAAATAAACAAGAACCATAGCAGTTTGGTGTTAACAACAATCAGATAAATTAGTTTTGTTGTTCTACATCCACTGCCTTCTTTTTGGAAGTGTGGGGAAACACTTACAGAACAACCTCTGAACCTATATTCATCCTCAAAAGAGAGCTGTAAGAATTGTAAATAAAACCACTTATAGAGCACCAACTAATCCACTTGTCATCAAACTAAAAGCACTAAAATTCAAAGATATTGTTGACTTTCCCAAGGGTTGTTTCAAATGAGAGAGAGCAAACACAACTTAAGAGGAAGTTATAAGAACAAATGCTAAATATCACTGCATCACAACCAAAGGAGTTAATTCATGGAACAGCTGCAGTAAAGAGATTAAAATCATGTACAACAATAAGCAATTATAAGAGACTATCTAAAATGAATATATTGAAGGGATACGAAAAGGACTCGAGGTGAGGGGGCTTATATACTAAGTCTAGTTTGGATGGGTTATTATTCGGTTTGATGTAGATAGAAGGAAACGAAGTAGATAGATGGAAAAGAAAAAAAATTGTAAATGTATGTGTGTATGCATGTACATATGTATTTGCAAAAGTGTTCTCAACTGTTGCAGAAAGAAGTGCAATATCTACATTGCCCATTATCAGCAACCATTCATCCAATGTTCCAAAGGCCCATTCTGTTTAGTAATCTGATATCATTTTAAAAGGCTAACTGAGAAAACATTGGAGAACACTTTTGCAATTATGTAAGCCACATAATGTAATGTGAAAACTGCTGCCCTGGTTAAAAAAAACAATGCAACTGATCTCAGCTGGTATTATGTCTATAATGGAGTGGAATGGAAATTTCTAAGTGACCCCAAACTTTTGACTGGTAGTGTGTATATATTTTTTAACATTTTAACATAAACTAACTAACTAACTAGGAGTCAAAGTGTTTTCACCTTCACTCTTTTACTTGCGGTTTGTACTTAAAGCTTTAGTGTGTAACTTTTTGATATTAATGAACGTCCGTTACATTCAAGCCATTGCCAAATGAGTTGCTACAAAGCTCCAGACTATCAGCTCCACACAACTCTCTCTGGATTTCTCAGTATGGCTATGTTCAGAAGATTGTGGCGTCCGGCGACTTTCCCGCGCAGAAGCTTGAGTGAAGATAATGACCTCTTCTGAAGAGTCCATCATGTTTTTTTAATCCTTCGGGTCCTCTGTGGCTACTAGCAACTGGGGGAGGGGTGGGGAGCGCGTGCGCGACCACGTAAGGCTTGTATCATGTGGACGTGTCGACAGTGTTGTTGTCATTACTTAGAATTCCTCATGGGGGAGATAGAAACGACGCACTATAGCTTTAATGTCACTTCCCGCCACTATTTACAATTTATCCCAGTAAATAAAGATGTTTTCAGCCCTAAACCTGCAGGCTGTTCTCACCTGATTTTGAGCTCTTTTTTAACCCCAAATCACTGTATTGCCTCTCCAGTTCCTTACACGTTTACAGATTTAGTATTTGTGTACTTCTAAACTTGAGTTTTAGACCTTGAGAATGAGGACATTTTTGAAAAATTAGGAATAGAGAGAGATATGTTTACATTAAGCATATGATTAGGGTTAGGGTTAGGGTCATGAGTGTAGAAATTCTGTATACCATTAAGTGTATATATATTTATATATACATATATATACACACAAATCAACCAGACCAGAAAAACTGTCAGATATGTTTGTTTTGTTTCTGTTGTTATACAAAAGATGTAGACACAGAAATAACAGTGTAACGCATGACTGAGATCATATTTAAACCAGTTTAGTAATCTTTTGGTCTTCTTATTCTTAAGCTTTTTACAACAAATGCCATTGCATTTCATCCAAGATCACAACTCTGGTTGGTGTGAAAGTGACAATTTCACAGCTGCTCCAGTGGTCATAAAAATAAAAGTAAGCTTTTTTTCTCAAAGTCATTTGCACCAAAAAAGCATCGGTGGTAACAAGAGAAAGAAGCTCTCACATGACAGGCCTTTGAGATGTCTACATCTGTTATTAAAGCAGTAAAACACTTCAACTGTGTTTACTGACTGTAAACTTGAGTGCAAAGTCAATACAGTGAGGTGTAATACGCATGTTAAGTGAACGGCTGTGTGTTTACAACATCTTGCAATTTTAATGCTGTGACAGTTTAGTTGTAAAGTAGAGAACCATTAATAAAACAAAAATGGCTATACAGTTAAATTTGGAGTAAAAGGATCCGAAAAGCAACAGCGATTTTGCATTAAGAAGTGATCTCTAGAATGAACACACATGAACATTAAATCTTACTTAAATCAACAATTCCAAAAGTTATAAGACATCAGCAGGAGGTTAGAGTGATGGAGGAAGCTGCTGTGGCTGTAGAGAGCCATGACGTAACATCCGGGCTAGCCTCTCCACTACTCTGTGCAATCTCTTTCTCTCTCTCTCTCTCTCTCTCTCTTCTCTCTCTCTCTCTCTCTCTTTTTTTTTTTTTTAAATGAGGCATGTTCCTGGGGTTTACAATTTGGCATTCTGTGAAAATTTACCAGGGCAGCAGCATGATGATACTTACGCCATTGTAATGTGGGTTCAGCAGCAGGATTGGGAGTCTGAAACAGTCAAACAAAGAGGGCCAAGGCTGGTGAGCAGGTCAAGAACAGGAAAGGGTCAAAACCAGCAACAGGTAACAGGAAATACAATCAGGGACAAGTTCAGGTAGAGATAGTGCTAGTCTATAGCCACGACGTTCCACTTCCAGGATTGCTCTGTTGCTGACAGAAATTCCACCGGATTTGCCCATGCCAATTGTGATTGGTTTAAAGAAATCCACACTAGAGCATGATTTTCTCCCATCCCAGAATGCTGTGTGGACTAGCCAGACCCTCCTCCGCAGCACTGTGGAGGAGGGTCTGGCAAAGCAAGATGTTAGACGTGAAGTGAACCAAACAGCTCAGGTGTGAAAGCAGCCTTAGGGCGTTTTAACACCCGTAGTTTGTTTACTCTGGTCCAAATTAGTTGATGAGTTTGCAAACTTGGAGCGTTCCCCTCTTGGTTCGGTTTCGTTTCACACGGAGCTAAAACAAGCGAACCAACCGATCTAAACATGGCAAGTAGTGAAAATACCCTAAAGGCCTAGTCCATTTCTTTTGTGTCCACTCCATGTAGCCTACAGTATGTGAGATATATTCAAAAGCAGAATTGAAGATTATTTCTCATATAGATAGAAAGTCAGGATGTTGTTTGCTCAACATAAAATTGGGATTCGAAGTGGTATGACAGATATTTATTTGACTTAGCTTTGGCCTTTTGATATAATATTATAACAACAGTGTCAATGATCGTAATTGAAATGAGCCAAAACAAAAACAACACAATGTATGACAACAATAATAAACATTCCATGGTATTAGTAAAATGAATGTTAATAATTGTAATAAAATTAATATCAATTAATTCAAACAATATGTATTTTCACAAGTGCGCATTTTGATCTGTTAGACTCTACTAATACTTGTATTTTCCTATATTTAAATATGTTGTGCTACTATAGTACCATATGTGATATGTATGAATGTATACAGATTTATTTTGGATAGTACTATAGCCTGGGAGTCACTTTCAAAAGGAGATCATAGTAAAAGAAACATACTGTGACAGATCAGTAGGGACTGGATAATACAGGGAGGAAGTCTTTACTAGGACAGAAAATGAACTGTTCTCTGCCGTCTCTTTTGCTTTTTATCCACTTAGGACGGCAGTGAAGCCTCTTCACCCTCCACCGCCGGTTTTGTCCTTCCCTCACCTCCACCTCCACCTCCACCTCCTCCTCCACAGTCCCTTCCTCCACTCCATCTTTTGAAATAATATCTCCTTCATTCTCTGTTTCTTCCTCCCTACACTCTTCCACCTCCTCCCCCTTACCATTATCTTTTGGTCACCTGTCCCCCTCCTCCCCTCCTCCTCCTTCGTCTGTCTTCCCTCTTCCATTTGTTCTCCACTCTTTCGTTCCCTCTCCTCACTTTGAGCGAAATAGATTTTCAATTATGTGCTGAGTGCCTGGAAGCTTCTATATTTCCCCAACCTGACCCCAATACAGTCGAAGTGACACCCAACACACCGGGAACACACGTACACACACATGTATATATCGACGCAGCACACACACACACATACACACACACACACACACACACACACACACACACACACACACACAGATCTGATACACTTCCGCCTCCACTTACAGCCTAATGGAGTGGAGGAGAGGCTGGAGAATGTCTTCAGTGTCCCGGACAAACCCAGTTAACTACCTGACACACACAACTCTCCAAGACACACACAAAAATGAAGTCCTTATTGACAAGATAAGATATCTTAAAGTGTTTTTTTAAAGACTTTATTCATCCTAGGATTTTTTGAGAGGTAAGTATCACAAATGGCAACAAAGAAAACGTCTAAAACAAAGAAAAATAGTTGCACACTCTAAAGCAAGGTATTCTTCATGTCTCAAGCTAAAATGTTTATACCTGTTTCAAATGGCCAACTTGGTGAGAGACAGTGAATAGTACAAATTGGGATAAGGGAACAGCTTCTTCTTAAAGACATTCATGGTGTTGCACTCGATTGTACGAGCAAAAAGGGTGAAAAAATAGTCAAGTTACGAATGGAAAAAGAGGTCTGGAGGGAGAAGTTCAAACTCTGCCTACATCCTTACTTCCGCACACCCAGCTAATCGCTACGTGAATCTGTCAGTGTCAGTTTTTCGGAAAGTTACAAAAATTGTCAGATGCAGTCTAACAAGTACTGCAGTTTAGGCACACTGATTCCTGTTCATTCCTATGAGAGTTGCTCAGTGGGGGATGAAGCCAGAAATTACCCAGGTGATCGGCACTACTTCCGCACCATGCGGCCCATAGAGCAGGCACACAAGAGACTTCAGCTGGCCGAGCAAGATACTCCGGGTCTAGCGCTCCGCTAACTTGCCTAGAGATTAAAGTGATTTAATAGTGTGGCTCTTCTAGACTTTCCAAATGTTATCGGACCAAATGGATCAAATTCTGATAGTGAAACAACATATTGCGGAGGTTGCGACGCTTGAAAAAATGTATCCACTGATTTACAGACGTCTCTTTAGCCATGTACAGTAAGTCTATGGGGAAAAGTCTTTTTGGGACAGAGGACATCACGTGACGGACCAGAAGTTGCAATTCCACTGTTTGGCCACTATGTTTAATTTGCTTCAAAACCCGGCTCACTTCCTGGGGGCCTGGTGCCGACATGAAAATCTTCGAGAGATAGGGTCTCACCATGTTTTTTATAACATTTGACACATTTCCTACATCTGAATCAGGCACGCAGTGAAGCCATGCATGGGGTTACTTTTTTGTATAGCATTGTATAGCATCAGTCACAAGATGTCAGTGATTTTTGTTATTATTTTATATTTATAAGTGCACATTAAAGAGGAGGCGGGTAATGTAGGGAGGGAAAGGTCACATGCAACAAAGGTCACTGACTAGATTTAAACTGGGGATGTTATGTGGTATAATTATCAGACTACGCTAACAACAGATGGGCAGCAAGCTTGTTTTGATCAGTGTAACTTGGAAATGATCTCATCTTGTGAATCGTTTTTTGCATAGCCTACATTACATATAACTTCCTTTGTTGCCTATTTTGTGTGTCAAATATTACAGCTGTAATGTTAGAAAGTCAACGTCCATATGGCTCTTTTTTGTTGTCTGTGAAATCCAAAAAGCCAAGTAGTATATATCACTGTTTGTATGTCTGAGAGGGGTCTTACAAACAACAAATGCTGCAGTGTGTTGAGTGGCACAACTGTTGTCAAGTGGCAACCAAACAGTGATAGCTGACAGTTTTTCCATTGTTAAAAACTTGATTAATTCATCTTCAAACACCTCATTTATTAAAGCTAATTCTGAATGCAAGACGACACTTTAAATACAGCTGCTGTATAAGGCTAGCTCAATTACCACACACACGCACAAACTGATTTCATTAAGCAGTTTGCGGCTCTTAAACAAGGCCTCTCCTGGGTGTTAGTAACCGGTTTTCCGTATTAAACAGAGCTGAATGTCAAAGGTCAACAGCCTAATGCCTTATCTCTGATGCACCATGGCCAACCTTATTACTAAAGGCTTAGAGAACAAACACACTGACACACACAGAGGCATAAATGCATATATTGTTCACACACACAGAGCAAGCGCTCCACATTAAGAGTGCCATAGGTGAGATTATGGCCTCAGGGCATGTTCAGCGTGTGGAGCGGCACACGCCAGCCATCTACTTTACACACACACACACACACACACACACACACACACACACACACACACACACACACACACACACACACACACACACACACACAGTGAGTTTTCCTCATGCTTTGTACTACCTGAGTTTCAGTGTAAAAGAAGGCAGGATACTGCATGTTTTACCACATAAAAAGCTTCTGTTACAGGGAGCAAGTCTATTAAAACAGCTTGTTCCCTTTATAGATCTCTGAAGTGACCTTTACAACCAAAATGAAAAAAAAGAACTTGAAGTGAAAGAAACGTGAACACATGCGTTCTCTGTTTCGGGATTTGTTATTGAAAGATTTGCAGGTGGGAATGAGAAACTACACAAATGACTGCAATAGTGAAATCTTTATTGACATGAAATGGAATGAAAAACCTCAGCAGCATTAGCTAAACATAAACTGTTATTCATAAACAATTTTACATGTTGGCCTCGTCTTTAAAAAGTCAATATTCTGTAAAAATCTCACTACTCAAGATCACATAACATTTCTATAATGTTTTGATTGTCATTCAGGATTTCTAAGCATGAATAAAAGCAGTTACAGTAAGTTTCCTGTAAATGCGGTGGACTTTCTTGCTCGATGATTACAACATTTATACTGTACATTTGACATATTTGTATATCATGTCAGAATCAATGACAAAACACCAAAACAACGTGAACCACCCAAAAAGATCACATCGAAATGTTCCTTTCAGTTTGGAAATTGTTTTCAAATGATTCTCACACAGGAATTAGAGTAATCTACAGAGTCAGCATCGACTGGGCTGCATGTGTGTGTGTGTGTGTGTGTGTGTGTGTGTGTGTGTAGGCGTGGTGCTGCTTTGTTAAGGCTTGAATGAGTTGTTGATGGGTACAGCAGCTTGGGTCTCTCAGGGGATGAAGAGGGAGGAGGAGGAGGGGGGAGGATGGGTAAGTTGATAATTGCAGGGGAACTTGGACTCAGTCTGTCCATGTGCAACCCACCAAACCTCTCCCCCTCTGCAAAAATACACACTCACACAAATACACACACACACACACACACACACACACACACACACACACACACACACACACACACACACACACACACACACACACACACACCAGCTCTCCCTTTGAAGGGGTGGTCCCTTGATTAGGCCACTTAAACACAGTGTCCCTCCTCTCTTTGTCTGTCTGGCTCTCTGTGCATCTATCACTACTCTCCCTCTCCAAGTCCAGCTCTCTGACTTCCTCTCTGTCCACTTTTATTTTTTTTACTCTCCTCTTATTTTCTGCTTTCCCTTCAGACTTCTTTGTGTGTGTGTGTGTGTGTGTGTGTGTGTGTGTGTGTGTGTGTGTGTGGTTGTATGTGTGTGTGTGTTCAGGGGGGTGGGGCTCCTCTCAGGTCTCAGCTGCCGTTGTGTGTGAGGGTGAATTACACGCTGTAGCGAAGTGTTGACAGGAGCAGCTGGACATCAGTGGGCCATAGCGCCCCGCTTTGTACATGTGTGTGTGTGTGTGTGTGTGTGTGTGTGTGTGTGTGTGTGTGTGTGTGTGTGTGTGTGTGTGTGTGTGTGTGTGTGTATGTGTGTGTGTGTGTGTGCATGTGTGTGTGTGCATGTTTTTTGTATGTGTAGCTGTGAAACCCTACCCAACACAGAGCTGACACCTTCTGGCCAGTGAGGGCAAAAACAGCCTGCAAAGTCTTGTTTTGTTATCATGTTTTGAATATTGTCAGTCAAAAGTCCACAAAATAAAAGTCTCATAGTAATATGAACAACTTTATTGACTTCTTCTTGAAGGCACAGTCATTTTTTTTATTTGTATTTATGCCGTTATATGGAAGTTGTTGATTGGCGCACAACAAACTCACCTCCTACAAAAAGATGGCTTCTCAGGATGTAAAACCGTTTGCCTGAAGATGGTCTAGTACCGAAACGTTGCCTATTATTAAAACTCTATATTTTTTGCAAGTTAGACAGTGTGCAGGAGTTTTTCTTTGCAACTCTTGACCTACTTGTCCCCCTCCTATGCACCTGTCTTTTTCTGTACTGATTAGTTAGTTAGTGAATTGACTTAAATATCACAATAAAAATATATCAAACAAACAAAAAAGTCCAAACACTATTCCAATAAATGAACAATAAAATTCTGTCAGCACATTATTAAATACACGTGTCACAGGTATATTCACATAAGTCTCTATTTAAAGTGAAAATAAGGGTGTCTCATGTGATCATATGCTTGGCCTGTTCTACTTCTGCATAGACATTAAAAAATATTAATAAATCTGGTTTAGTTGTTAGCTCCGCCAAGAAGGTTATGTTTTTCGGTTCGGTTTGCCCATTTGTTTGTTGGTTTGCTTGTCTTGTCAGCAGGAGTATGAAGAAAGTACTGAGACAAGTTTTGGAGTGGATCCAAATCATGGGGCAGATACACAGGTATTTTACCTTGTCATAGTTGAATATCGACAGTTTGGTGGCTAAATTTGACATACATAGAACCGCAAAATCCCAAAGACACCTCATTCCTCTGCAAATCTCACAATATGAAACTGCCTCTGAAAACAGGCAAATCTCAACGAACCACCGAGTTGACGTCAACTCCGTCACGGCCAGCAGCTCCATACCCGTGCAAAGTCACCGTTTCTGGGTTACTGGACTACCAAACGCTGCTGCCCTGACAGAGCTCCAGGGCCTGCAGCTCCCCTCTTCCTGCTAAATGGCCGGTGTGTGTGACTGGGAGCACGGTCAGTGAGCTTGTTACGCCCGCAATCTCTTACCACAGGTTCCAGTTAATCTTATAATGGATATGTGTGTTGAGTTATTTAAACAAACGATTGTGGAAATAAACACCTCTTGTCTCATTGATAGAGCCCGCGGCTGGATGGAGCTCTATCAATGAGAGCTAGCTAGCCTCCTCCTAGACCTCTGAAATTCACAAGAATGCAATAAATTGAAATCGGACAAAGGTGTTAGCTAAGCTTTGTAAGGCCTTAGGGTAGCTGTGATGTACATGCCTTGATGAAATTCAAAGTGTTAGGGTTAGTTTTGATATTTAGGATTATAGTTTGTACCTTTTACGCTTTCAAAATTAGATGTTAATTATTTTGCATGTCAGTGCTAATATTATTATTTTTGTTGTTATTAAGTGCTTATTTGGATACGTTCAAACATAATAGGTGGAAACTGTGCTAAAAATAGAATGTATTCTTAGTTCCAACTACTTTTACTACTATTTTAGGTAAGAACGAATTGATGTATGATGGAATAAAAATAATGTGTTGAGAAAAAAGGAGGTTGTGAAGATATAAAGAGAGAGGAGAGGAAGAAACAGAGAGGGAAGGAACAGAAAGGAGAGGAGAGGAGGAAAGGTGGAGAAGTAATAAGTGTGGAGAAGCGTGCTGGTCTCTGGCTGGTCGTGAGGCCAGAGACAGAGTTTTGTCACTGCAATCTCACACTCTGCTTCTGTAATGACTCGCCTGGAGGCACAAATGATTTCCTCCACTGGTGTTACTATTGCTGGAGTCACCACAAATTCAAGAAAAAGGTTTCAGCGGGGTGGGCATGGTGGGACAAGAGGGGGGCTGACTATCATTTGTCTTCTGTATAAATCTCTAAAATTATTCCAGTAAAATTTCAATGTTTTCTTATTCAGCAAATTTAGTTTCCCTTTCACGTTCTGTTTGTCCAGCTGGTCTTGCCGTAGCTGAGGTTCAACTGCAGTCAATGGGCCACAATTTTCCATCCAAAAACCTTAAAATAACCCATCATTCCACCTCTCTCTCTCTCTCTCTCTCTCTCTCTCTCTCCTTGGCTCCCTTCCTCCTTTGCTCCTCTTCCCAGGGACGTGTCATAAAGACATCATCATCACTGTTTGAGGGCAGCGGAAGAAAAGCAGGATTGACATGATGATCTATCTGCCAGTCACTGGTGAATTGACACAACAGACAAAGCTGTGGAGGATGAAAACCAAATGGTGACCTCACAGCTCAATTGTTGATGCTTATTAACAGGAAAACAACATTTTCCCAAATATAAATTTTTTTATTTTCTTATACCTTCCTTTTTTCTTTTTTCTTTTTACTTTTGAGGCCCTGAGGAGCACTTCCAATTTCTTGTTCTATTCTTGTACTATTATATTATAAGTGTGTCTATTAAAAGCACACTCAAAAAGTGTGTATTATTTCTGCATATTGACATATTTGTCTGGTATGGAATAGAACCTTTTATTATTAGATGTTGACCAACGAAGGTGCCGGGTCGATATACTAGTAGAAGTTATCTTATTTCAGATATATAAGTATCATTGTACGTCGACTGATAAATAAAAAAGAAATTGCCATAATAAAGTGCCAAAAATATGTTTACGGTAATTAGAAATATACACCCCACAGATAGTTTGTCTGCCAGAGAGCCCTGAAAAATATTGCGCTCATATCGTGGTGACAATTTTATCTGCATAGCGCCACCAGTGGTAAAACAATTCCTGTCTTTAAAGTATAAGGCTGGTGATATTCTCCAAGTCCTCCAAACTATACAACAATGTAGGTCATTTATTGTAACACTTATATGACCCGTAGAAGAGTTTCATAAATTATCACCCCTAGCATTGACAGGAAATACGACACACAGGAGGGGTTTTCGTCCTCATATCTAAACGTAAGGGTCGCAGTTTGAAAGACATTGTTAACGTTGTGAAACAGTTGCAGTTTGGTTAGGTTGAGGCAACAAAACTACTCAGTTAAGTTTAGAAAAAGATCGTGGTTTGGGTTGAAATCAGTACATTGGTTATGTTACTTCACTTCTGGTTACGCACGTGGCACACACTGTTGCATTATTTTGAGTTAAACCTGATATACATGTTCCTGTTGTCATAAATACTCAATAAAGCACTAAATGTGTATTATTCCATAACTATAAACAGTCCCCAAAAAATGCACAATTTACTCCTGTTAAAGAAACGTTTGGTTAAAACTACAACGTCCAGCTGTTTTGTGAATCTATTGGGCTCTTTTAAAAAATTAAACTATACATTTGTGATTTTTAAAGATTTATGTCTTTAGCAGGAATGAATGGGGTTTGGGCTGAGAGCCACAGACAGGATAGCGAAGTCAGAAAGTATTGAGAGCCGGATTTATAGATTTACAGATTGTTGACAAAGAAAAAAATTGACTAACGCTAGCCTTATACTTTTAAAACAACCCAACATTTCACCCCAGTTTCTGTAAAGTAGTTTGCATTCACTCCAAACTAAATCCTCCATATTTAGGGCGAGTGCCACGCTGCTGCTGAAAGATCAGTGAAGCATGTGGTAAACACAGTGCGTGATGCCGTTGTCCCCACATTTATTCTGTATATTTACTGTCTTTAGCTCCAGCATATGATTTGGCAGGTGGGCAGGGAGGGAGAGAGGCCGATAGGAAGGAGGGAGGGAACGAGGGGTGGGCGACAGAGAGAGAGAGAGCATATACATCACTTCATCCTTAATTAGCTGTCATCAGCTTCTCCTCAGAGGAACCGGAGACTAATAATTAATGATCAAACTCTAAAGTACTGTGGAATCACTCTTGTTCTCTCCCTCTCTCTCTTCCTGTATCACAGGAAGAAAAATTAACAAAGAAAAACGATAGCCGTCGATTTGATAAGTGAGTAATAAAATCTGACTATGAGGAAAAGCAGTGTTGCAGTGAGCCAACATCTTGTAGATTGAATAAATGACTCATCGAAAACCAACAAAAATGAGTTAAGAGGCATTTCTCCACCCTCAGGTTACCAAGGTAACCTGCGCTCCCTGCCCTGTAGATTATATTGCTTGTTTGGTTTGTTTGGAGCCATGAGCATCCTCTTTATTAGTCTAGTCTGCAACGCACAAGGCCAGGATTAATGAGCCCGCCTTATCGTCTGACGATGTGAGGAGGATTCACTTGTATAAGACGAGAACATGCCAGGAAAGGCATAGAGATGTTTTAACAAAGCCTGTGCGCCTGTGTAGACAAGAGCAGCTAATTAGAGAGGAACACAGTGTAAGTGGGCATATGTGCACTAGGGGACCAGTCAGCCAACACATGACAGGAAAGCGCCGCAGGGGGCAGGGGGATTGGGGGCGGGGGGATGCAGTCGCAGGCGACTGACCAGCTCCGGAGCCAACACGGCGCCGCCATGGAGGCATGTTATGGTCTCAGCGCCCCGAGCCCCTGGCACGCTTTCCCAGAGCCCTGTTTGTAGTGGCAGGGAGGAGTGGAAACTGCAGGCTTTACAGACCCCTCCGCAACCTGTCCTCTCTCCAAGACTGGACCCACTCTGAGATGTGTTTGTGTGTGTACGCTTCTTCAAAAGCTGCTCTTAAGTGCTTTAATTGGATTATCCTTAATGAGTAAACAAACAACTACAGCAGCAAAATAATAAGCAAATGAATACAAACGTGTCAGGAAGCGCTTCCTTGATTCCTCTGTCCTACCTCCCTTTTTGCTCAACCCTTCGCTCATTTAGTTCCTCTCATGTGTAATTATCCCGATTAAGAATGAGTCAAAAACACTGCTGCTGGAGAGGTGTGTGTGTGTGTGTGTGTGTGTGTGTGTGTGTGTGTGTGTGTGTGTGTGTGTGTGTGTGTGTGTGTGTGTGTGTGTGTGTGTGTGTGCGCGCGTGTGCACATGTGCACGTGTGTGACTGAGACAGGCGTTCTTAAGTGGCTGCTTTGAAGTCCGTGATGGGCCTGTGATTAGTCCTGTGATTCATTGACAGGAGAAAGAAAAGTAGATGAAAACGACACTGCTCCAGGGAGAGACGGAGAGCAAAAATAAACAAATGGAGAATTTTGAAATGACATCTGTGAATATTATTAGAACATTAATGTGCACTGATGACACAGATGCTCAAGCCATCTCCCTCTGTTATTGCAGAGGAGAGGAGAGGAGAGGAGAGGAGAGGAGGAGGGAGAGGGAGAGGAGAGGAGGAGGAGAGGAGGGAGAGGAGAGAGAGGAGAGGAGGAGGAGGAGGAGAGGAGAGGAGAGGAGAGGAGAGGAGAGGAGAGGAGAGGAGGAAAAGAGAAATGAGGAGACAAGACGAGTGGCGAAAGCAATGTGATCTTATAGGAAGGCATATAAATAGCACGTCACTTTAAAGGATATTTCACGTGTCATGTCGACGCATTTTAAGCTTTCAGCATGTCATTTAAAGCCCTGTTCTTATTTCCAACTCGTCAATGTTGAAAACGTGGTTAACGTTGTCATTTCAAACAGGAAAAAATCATGGTTTGGGCTAAAATAAGTATGTTTTTGTTACGTAAATTAAGTTATAAGCTAAGTAAGTAATCAATGCTGACTTCCTGTGTTAGTTTGACCCATCCATCCCCTGACTCACCTTATTAGTATTGAGATGTAACGTAACCCAAACCATTGTCTTTTAACCTAACCCTAACCTTAACCCAGCTAGCTGCTAAGTCTGCTGGATTTGTTTGGTGAATCGTTCGGTGGGTAAGATCTAGTATCTAGTATCTAGTATTCGTCTTTACACAGACTTTGTCGCTCTTTATTTACAAAATATAAGTCACTAGAGACAAAATGGCATCAAAAGCAAAAAATGTGTTGTGATAAAAGGCGAAATTACTTATGAAATTGTCATCTTATGCTGCGTTCCAGGCAACATTCCACCCATGAAAGTGCCCTGGAACGGCAGTCAAACCCGTAACTTACTACTCGTGAACTCGTGCCAGATCGTTGTACTCCCAGTTACAGTTTTTGACGTCACACACACATAAACAACAATGGCGACCCCTGTTGATGCTGTACAGATGCCGGTGATTAATGGTGAGAAATAGAAATAAATATACATAAATAGGCAACGTAAAGTAATTCCGCACAAGGGAGGAGGAAATGAGACTAACAAAAAAAGAGGAGGTGAGGAAAAAGCAAAAGAGCAAAAGAGGAGAGGACCGAATAGGAGGGAAAAGTAAGACGGGAAGTGGGAAATGAAAAAAGAGCAAAGGAGGAGAAGAGAGGAGGAAGGAGATAGGACATGAGAGGTGAAAGGTAGACAGACGTGAGGAAGTATACAAAAGAGAAGAGAAAATAAGTACAGTAAGAAGAGGAGAGGAGGGTGAAGAGAGACGGAGAGAAGGAGAGGAAAGGAAGAGAGGTGATAAGTGGAGATAAGAGGTAAGGAGAGGAAAAGAGAAAAGAGAGAAGGAGGAGATGAGAGGCTGAAGCACTTTACTCTTTTAATTCCAATTTATGGTGCTATAAAAAGGGCCATTTCCAAAAAAAAAAAAATCTATACAAAAAAATCCTAGCCAAATCATTTCATCACTTTCTCTGCCCTAATTGCAGCCATATGCAATTTTAAAGGCTATTCTACCTTCTAATGGTTCCCAGAGGAACAAGGGGTTAATTGCTGCAGCTGGTGATGTAGCTCTTCAGTACTAAAGAGGTGGCTTCTCTCTCTGTCGATCACTCTCTCTCTCTCTCTCTCTCTCTCTCTCTCTCTCTCTCTCTCTCTTTCTCTTTCTCTTTCTCCTCTGGGAATAACTGTCTGATACAGTGTTAAGGAGATATGATCACAGATTCTGGTTTATTTTAGTAGTTTTGGTAATGGTTTCTATTTGTTATTAGAAACACTACTCACTGAGTTATTGGCTATTGGAGTTGTGGGAACATTGCTGAGAAAGAAGTTTGAAGTTTTAAACAAACTTCCCTTGGAAAAGAAAAGAAAGGTGCACAATCAAATGTATTTCCCAAACTGTCCTGTTCCACTGATACAAACTGTCTCACAGTGCTTTTAGCGTTGATAGCTAGAAAGAAAGCTAGTTAGCTTGTTTCTTTTGTTGTAATTAATCTCTTACCTCTCCAGAAGTTCCAAAATTGTTGCATTTTTCATGTGGTTTTGTAAGCGTTCACACTGCACTTTGTCAAACACACCAAACATTGTAAACAAATTCCACACAGTCAAAACAGTTATTTACACATACATATGAGCTAATTCGCCACCCACACATATGAGCTGGGTATATGGTCAGTTGGGAAGATGATGACCTAACAGCTACAGTATGATTTTGCCAATCGGGTAAACAAACATGAATAGGAACAACACCAGACCTATTTGAATGGCTGTAAAAATCTGAGATCTGTGCAGTGACTCAGCTAATTGCTTTCAGTTTGACTACAAATAAAGTTGTATCAATAATCTGTCTGATCTGTTATCTGATCATCATCATGTTTCTTGTCTGTCTTCTCGTCAGAATTTGCTTTTACAACCGACAGTAGAGGGGTTGGTGGGTCCAAGTTGTGTAAGGAAGAAGAGGCTAGATATCCCATCTTACACCAAATTAAGACTAACATGAGTACACAAAGGCATAATAAACATGAGTATTTGTGGACAGGGTTTGATCCAGTGGTCTGATATTTGGCTAGATTGATCCAGACAGGTGGGTAGTACAGAGGGGGTGGTGGTGAAAACATAGTCAGTAGGGATAAAGTGAACAGGAGGGGGGAGAAGGCTTGTGAGGTTTGTGAAGGTCAGTGAAAGCCTCGCAGCAGAAAAGACAAGTCGAGGATGGAGAAGCGTTTCAATGTGCTACGAGGCCTCCCTTCCTGCAACCGATTACAAGACAAACAGAGACAGATGAAGCAGAGGGGCAGTGGTGGCGAGGAGAGACAGCGGTGAAAATAGAGAGCGATTACACGGATAGATGGAGGGAGAACAAAGAGCAGGAAGGAGACGGAAGTACAATGTCAGAGAGAAGGAGAGAGAGACCAAGGGTTGAACCCGACTCAGCTGTGAGGGGCACCTGTTCACGGTTGGACCACCTCCTCCCGCCAGCCTTAATCAAATTTACCACAGAGACAGACTGTGACGACACCCCCCTCTAACAAGAAACCCACTGTGTGTTACATCCAAATAATCCCTACCTCTAGCCAGGCTCACACCGCGTGCCACTTCCAAAGGTGTCCCACCTCTAACTACACTGCCACGCCAGGATGCATCAAAATAATCCTCTGAAATCTAATTAACTGGCCGATGTTCTCAGGTATTCTTACATGGGGAGTACTGCGTGACCGTTTGATTACATATCACAACATTATGGTTTATTTACGCTGTACAATACAAAAGTCAGATGAAGTGTGTAAGTTTTAGATATTGTTGTTGGAATATGGGGAGAATAAAACTGCTGCAGCTCTTAAATGTGTTTGGTAAAGAAATCTCTTGATACTATGCCAATACATACCTGAAGTCCGATACTGATGCCAAAAACTAAAAATAAAAAATTTATAAAAATAAATGTTGTCTAAACACAAGAAACCAGGCAAGTATTAAAATCAGGAACCATATAATCAAAAAATAAGTAAAAAAGGTTATGAATCTGCCTATAGATTTTTGATATTTTTCAGTATTCTGTGCAACAGACGCATTTTAATAACAAACCCTAAACATGAAAGGGAATAAAATCTGCTGCAACTCTGCTATAATGTCAAACATTTTAAGAGTGATGCTCATACAATATTGTAAAATTGTACACTACTGCCACTTCTGGTCCATCATTAGGGTTAGATCTGGTCTACGATTGCTTGGCCTACTGTAGTCTAAATGTAACTCTGTAACTTTATTTGTATAGCACCTTTCATACAAACATGCAGCCCAAAGTGCTTCACGTAGCAAAACAGCCGTCCTCACCCAGAAAACAACCATATGGGTCGATTATTCAAGCAGCTCATAATGACCCACAATTATGTTTCTTGTTAGACACCAACCTCTCGTGGCTCTTGTAAGAGCAAACAAATTGAGGTGACAAAGTATAACAGCGCTGAATTGCGCGTAAGGAGGTGGGTTGGCATGGTTTATGGGTCAAACTCGTTCATGAGATTGTGTGGGGTGGGAAGAGTGCACTGGGGAAGCTGAGTGTAAAGGCTGAAATGTTATTTGAGTTACATTGTTGATGACAACAATGACAGCATCATTCAAATAGAGAGGAAAATTCCCTTCCTTTCCGGTGGACCACCATGGGACCTTAATTCGGAAAAAACATTGAGCCATGGATTACACACATGATGTTCATCTGTTAAAAAGATCATTTTCCAAGTCAACAAAGTCTCAGTTTGTCACACAACACTACGTGGTACTATGACAAAACTACACCAAACTGTGACGTTTTTGACTTGCAAAATTATCTTTTAAATTGACGAACATCATATATGTAATTTGTGGCTCAATTCAAACAGGATAAAATAACATTGAGTCTCTTCCCGTTCACTACCATACATATTTTTTTCTCGAATTAAGGTCCTATGAGGTCCACCAGAGTGGGAGGGACTTTGCCTCTGTATTAACTGACGCAGACCTCAACTGGCCCAGTGAATTATGACTTTTGTCTGTCAGGAACAAATGCAAAAAGAAGGGTAACTTGGTCATAGCAACACAAGGCGAAGGGAAGAAGTTGACAAGGATTTTTGGGTCAACAAGGTGTGTGACTTGGACACTGGGGCTCGCTGTTTGTTTCCCATTTACTACCGTCACTAACTGTTTGTCTTTGAACAATGGGATGCAAGCTTGGCACCTATCCATAACCAAGTAGTTTCTGTCCCTAAACCAATGATTAACTACCGTACATGTTTTGTCATTGGTGTGTTTTGGTTGTATTGTCCTTTTGTCCTATACATTCTGTAGTGACAAGTCACAGAAGGCCTCACCTCTCAAATGACTACAAGAAAACACCAAAGAATCAACTTTTAGGGCCCTATCTTGCACCCAGCGCAATTGCCTTTGTACACCGACACATGTATCATTCCTATTTTGCACCCGACGCACAGCGGACTTTTCCCTCCACAGACGCACGTCGGTAAATTAGGGAATGAATTTGTGCTCCGGGGGGCGGTGCAGCGAAAAGAGGAGGTGTGTTCAGGCGCAAACGTTCCCTGGTGCTATTTTGCAGTTTCAGAAAACAATTCCACCACTGACCAGGAAAAACCTGGTCTAAAGTCAGTGGCGCGTTATTCAGATGCTATTTTAAGGGCGCATGCTTGGCCATAATGTAGCGTGTGCACAACCTCATACACTTTACTTCTCTCATCTACACGGATGCAGCAGTTCCCATTTTTGCAAACCATACATAATTACAAGGAAAAATATTACTGAAAATGCGATTCAGGTATTTGGATAGGTCAGGAGGCACTTCACACTCCAGTCCTCAAAAAGTCGCTGCATTCTTTGTGACTTGTTTTTCCATGAATCATGGATGTGTTGACGAATGAATCATGGAAATGAGAAAATATTAGAGGACTTAAGGAGACGTGATGTTGAACTACGGTGGGATTGGACACTCCTGCGGGATCTGGTCCAGGAGTGGCAATGTGCTACTGGTGGAGCGGGTGGACGGAGATGGAGTTGGGGGAGGAGGAAGGGGCACAACAGGAGCAGGTGGTGCGTTTGGAGGCCCACGCTCCATGGCTGCAGCAATCCTCTCCAGAATGTGGAGATGCGCCCGAGAGCCCGCAGCAACATCGCCACCCGGACAAGACGGGCATTTATTACTTTTCCGCATCCCGGACAGCTCCCGCTGGCGTGTGCCAGGCAAATCCGCCGTCATAATAGCAATCCGCCATGGAACAAGCGCGCCTGCTCTTAAAGGGAATGTGAGATGACGCTCTGATTGGTTTATTGCACGTTACGCCCAAACCACACCTAGCTACTTCAGACCAACCCATTTTAGATTTGCGTCGGGCGCAAGATTCCGGTATAATAGCAACAGCGCCCGAGATCCGCCCACAAAGCTACTTGCATTTCACGTTTGATACTTGCGTTTCAGATCGTTAAAATAAGGCCCTTAGTCTTGTTTCTCTTTTCTTAAACAGCCATTATCTGCACCTCTGTGTTCCCTCTTACCCTCCATTCCTCTTCCTTATTTCCTACATAATAGATTGACTCTACTCACCGCAGCTGACAAAATATATTAATAGTATTTTTCTTGTGGATATGATTCAATCCATCATCCCTTTCCATCTCCTCTCCTATCTCCGTTTCTCATTCAATCTGTCACTCCCTCTCCTCCCACTCTCTCTCTTATACGAGACAGAGGTGTCACTTTCAGTGAAACAACTTAATTCTGATGTCAATGAATTAATTAGATGTGTTAATGAGCTAGCGACAGCTAACCCAAATTAAATTAATACCGTAATGGCCTCAGACAGCGAGAATTAGCTCCCATTTCAGTAAACGCTTTCTGGAGTGTACACAGCCGCCAAGGATAGACACACACACACATTCACACACTCACACAGCTCAAACAACATCCATCCCCCCGAGCAGATCATCATCCAGATGTAATTAACTGACTAATTACAGGAGCTCTCACTCGCTCCCCCTCCTCTCACTGTCTCTCTTCTCTTTCTAACACTTTGACTGTCTGCCTCTCTCTGCCGACTTAAGATTGCACTGTTATTTAACCCTGAGACACGTTTGTCATATTTCCTTACGGCTCACTTCCTTCCTCTCGTGTTTATTTTGGTGTGCTTATTCTTCACCTACATTTCACTTTAAAAGCATTTAGTGGTTGTTTAACGTCTTGTTGTCAGTGAGGCTGTGGTCTTCCTTCCTCTTGCTACTCTTGTCATCACACTTAAAGTCTCATTACACACAACAGGCCTGACTTAAAGGCTGTTTAGTCTGCCATTAGCTCTAATCGTGACTCCTCCACAGTTGCCACGCTCCAGTGGACCTGCTGATGGGAAGCGGTGCCACCAGACTATTAATCTGATCTCAGAGGCACAAAATGGCTGCTCTCTATGTGTCGGCCGCCCGGGGAGGAAAATGGTGTCACAAGTCTTTGGTGTTATTGTATTCTCGCTTTGCCAGACCTTCCTCCACAGCACTGCGGGAAGAGAAGGTCTGGCTAAAAAAATTAACCCAGATTTGGACAGATAGTCTAGCTAGCTGTCTGGATTTACCCTGCAGAGATCTGAGAAATAGTTAACCATAGTCCTGATGAATCCACCGGAGTTTGAAATTATAACACAAACAAAGCATTATTTTTTATTCTTGATGTATTTGTTTTTGCAACCACTTTTTAATAATGCATAGTATTTAAGGTGTTTATAACTTGTAACTACTCATTCTCATTTATTATAGTAGAAGAACCTATTTAAAACTGCACGTCTTGTTGTAAGACACTATTAATGACTTACTCACGTCCTAATAAGTCATCAATTGTTTCTTAATGTAGCACTTGAAGCAGTTTGAAGCAGCATATTTGATGAAGTTAATGTACTTGTTGGGTTGTATCCACATGGCTGAAGGCACATATCGCTTTGGATTAAAGTGTCTACTAAACAAATTTAATTTAATGCAATGTTATCAAAGCTGAAAATGTAAATGGTAATCAATTATTATACTGTCAGTATTGTCATACTGGTTAAATAAATTGCTAGTTGGAGAGTTAAAGAAAGTAACAGTATGCTGGAGAAGAATATATGTGGGTGAGTGCTAGCAGTAATACTTAATTTAAATAATTAAAGTACAATACAATACTGCTCTCGTCGCCACTGCTTGTAAAAAAAATCATAGGGGACAACTTTTTGAAAAATCCATGACTGATATATAGTTTTAGAAAAGAAGTTTGTATGATGTGCTGTCCGAGGATGATTGTGTCCTAGGTTTAGACAGGATATGACAAGACGCCACCAGGGTGTGTGTGTTTACATAGAAAACAACGGATGTGGATGTCAGGATCTTACTTTCTGCTACTGCCCCAACCTTTCATCATGCATGCCTAAACATATACATAAAAGCCAGCATATCAGAGGCTTCAACTGTTTATTCCTTATCAATAAAGCATTAGAATATGCTATTCTAGTCATTACAGTTTTTTCGTTGCTAAACGACAGTGGGCACAACTGGAGTCACATGTGCAAAACTCTAACTCCAGTCTGCACAGCAGCAGTTCATGTGGACCAAACTCTAGTTCATTTTTCATTGCTTGAACACAGTTTTCAAAACTCTACACACTTATCCCATGAGTTTAACCACAACGTACAACACTGTAGATTTACAGCACTTTGTTCAGATGCTAACACACTGCTGTCAAAACTGTAAACCACACATTCAAAACAGAATAGATTTCAGTCTGGGGCCTATCAAACACTGCTGATTGCAATTTTAGCTGAAAGCCTAAGCAGGTGTCTTGTTTTAGACTAGTTAGTGAACATATATGGTATTTATACAGAGAAAGCTCAGAAAGTCTTTTTTGTACACAAAACACCAAATAAGAATGAAACAATCATACACTGTACTGTTTGAGAGAAACGGGTAAAAAGAGCAAAGATACCAATATGTCCAGGTAAGATGTCTGAGGTTATGTACACAGCTATAAAAAAGTGAAAAACACTATATCTTTACAATAGTAAAACTGTGTTCTTACTGTTTTTCAGAAAGTAATGGAGGTGAAAGCAATAGAAACACCACATTCATTAGTATTTAGAGATGATGAAGACATCCAATGTGATGAAGAAAACTTGCCACATGATGCTGGAGAGGCAGGATTAGTCACACTATTCGTTGGTACTGTTATGTACCTTTAGTTTTTTCCCAGTAATTCCATAAATTACTAGAGACAAAATACTTTATTGAGAAAACTGCTGATTTTCATTCCTTCTTGTTTACCTTATGTAAAAATTGGTATGCTATACAATCTATATTTTTCCTTAAATAAACTGTTGAGTAGTGTCAAGTCACTCAAATTGTTCAAACTGTAAAGATGAAAAGTTTGTAATTTCTGTATTGGTGTTTGATGCTAGTGTTTTTACCCTCCGTGTGTTCTGAGTGACAGTGTGTGTTATCTCAGTGAGGCCTGTGCATACTGTTTGAGACGTGTGTTAAGAGTTGTGTTGCTTTGAATGAGTTTTGCAGCTGATGTGAACTGTTTCTCGGGTGACTGTAGGTAGTGCAGACTGTAGTTTGAGTTTTGCACATGTGACTCCAGTTGTGCCCACTGTCGTTTAGCAATCGAAAAACTGTAATAAAGCCATTAGTTGCAACTTGGAAACATATAAAGTGGTGTGTTTGTATCTGTCTTTCTTTCTTTCTTTCTTTCTTTCTTTCTTTCTTTCTTTCTTTCTTTCTTTCTTTCTTATCTTCCCAACACAAAGGGCAGTGATGGGATGGCAGTAAGAAATAAACCCACTTGTTTACCCCTTCCTGTCCTCACTATTTGTATCTTTTTCTTTGTGGTCTATCTCACCTGTGGGTTGTGAATCCACACTAAGCACCCTCTCGACAGTGTGATAGTGCTCTATGTACAGTATGTACAAGTGTGTGTGTGTGTGTGTGTGTGTGTGTGTACAGTGGGCCTGTCTGTTTTAGCATGAGCATTTTCCTGGGGTGAGACTCTGCAGGGAGCGGGCTTCTCTCACAAACACCATCTGTCAACAACAGGCTCACCTGCTAGCAAACATTTAGCTCAGGAACCATCTTGCCCGCTCGCTCTCTCCCTCTCATTCCCACACACACACACACACACACACACACACACACACACACACACACACACACACACAAACACACACACACACATACACACATATACATACACACACAGCAACACAATTCCGAAATGTCAAAGCAGAAGATAATGTAACTTCCCACTTAGTCGACTTGACAACCTCACCTGCTTTGCAGCCTCTGTGATCTCTGAAGAATACATGTGGATATGTGTTTGTATGTGTGACAGACAGGGACATAGACACACTGAAGAGATATAACAAAAAAAGCACAAAACAGAACATTTGACACCTTGTCTGAACATGAAAATTGTTGGGCTGTAGAGTAAGAAGAAATGTGCAGAGCGGGGAATGTTTGAGAGAGGGAAGGTGAGAAAGAGAGAGATGAAGACAGAAGAGGGGGGAGACTATTACCTGAGGTGTCTGACTAAATTAACTTCTCATCATCACTAATTAGCCCCTTGTTCCTCTGTTTCCTCCAGGTGAGTGCTACCTATATTATTGTGTTAGTGCCAGAGTAGTGTGTGAATATGTGTTTGTGTTTGTTTGTTTGTGTGTGTGTGTGTGTGTGTGTGTGTGTGTGTGTGTGTGTGTGTGTGTGTGTGTGTGTGTGTGTGTGTGTGTGTGTGTGTGTGTGTGTGTGTGTGTGTGTGTGTGTATGTCTCATGTTCATTGTTTGACTTGGGAATGGCAAAGCAAAATCACTCCTTTTATTCTCTGTCATTTTGTATGTTGCTCAGATAATTGGTAAGAAATCAATGTTAATATTTAGTGTTATTTATCCAATTAATATTTTAAGGTGCAAGTTATGATTAAAATGCAGAATTAATCCAGTTTACTCTAATGGCAAGGAGACGGCGAAAATGTTGAATGAGGTTGTTTTTTTAAAATAATTACTTGATGTCCTATTCCGTATTGATGTCACACGGCAAAAAGCTTGTTTCAATCAAATATGCAGATTTTTCAACATCTTTACCAGCAGCACGTTTTTTTTCGGAAATGTTTTACACATTCACACTATTTCACAATATGTCGTAAATATTAAAATCATATGTACTTTTTTAGGAAAGGATCAAACCAAATATAAAGCTAACTTTAATCACCCTAAAAGTCACCATTAAAAATATACATAAAGCAACTGTGTGAGCTTTAATGATATTAGAACATATACAGTATAATACTTGAAAATAACAATATGGCCTTAACAGGCACCAAAGAAATAAAGGGATTAACCAGACTAGCAGTCAACAGCCATGCTAGCTGCCCTGTGAGGTTATACTTAGGCACAGAGGTACTTCAAGCTAAATGCTAACATCAGCATGCTAACATGCTCAAAGCTGATGCAGCATTGAAATGTCAGCAGAATGGGAAGAAAAGGAAAACCAGTTACCCTTGTTGTTAGTCACATTAAATGATTTAATTGTGCAAACAATTTGTCGACACTTCCTGTAGTTGCAAGATTCTCACTCCCATCGCAACAAAAAGCGACGCTTGGTGAGGTGCCTTTGGCGTTTGTTATTGGCCCAAAAAGTCTCCTTTAGCGTCATATTTAGACGCGCTTGGTCGGGACCCTTGGCATCACTTTTTGACGCTCTGTGGGTCGTGGGTGGGGTTACAAAACGCATGTTTCAGTGACACGCGGGGACGGGACACGAACCCCGGTCTCCTGGGTGAAAGTTCTGTGTTGTTTGACCCATCCACCCCCCCAACCAACCTCCTTACACAGATTTTCTGTATTTCATACTACTCGCTACCGTTGTCGCTCTTAATACTCGGTCATCTTACAGCGCCGCGGTCAAGCTGCAGCAATGCCTGGTGCGTTCCATACAGATGCTAAAGGGTGATTTTTGCGTCTGTATTTGACGCTGAGAGCCACTGAACAAGCGCCAGTATTTTATGAGTTGGGAGTGAGAACGGGTTGGTAGTTCAGTTTACCAAGTGGGACATCGACACAGTCAGACGTTCCTGAAATGAAATGAAATTACAACTGTGAGGCCGATATTTTTCCAGCTCAGCTGCTGCTGGCTAACGTTAGGACATGGACACAGCATTAGAGACACCAGTCCTAGTAACATGCTAATGTTTAGCAAGTATGATATTTACTATCATGTTAGAACGATAACATTTGCTAATTAGATCTGATATGAAATTATATTAGTGTTGCAGGTACTAGTACAGGTACTAGGTACAAGTATTGGACAAATCAAAACTTTGACCTGATGAGGGTGATAGATTTAAATGTAAGATCACCAAAGAGATTACAATTCTTCCTGATGGGTTGATGAACATTTTGTCAAAATAAAGTCAGTAGGATTCATCCTCTGGAAACCATTAATGCCGACACAAAATGCCATGGCAATCCATCCATTAGTTAAAGTGACTATATGTAACATTTTAATGTTTCTGAAGCGCTGTCATTTTTCAGACAATGGTCTTAAATGACCTGTAACAGCAAACAAGACTAACAGTGAAAAGAACACTATTTTTATATAGGTTTTAGTAAAGCATCTGCCCGGGTTTGATTTTTCCCGCGAAGTCACAGAATAGGCAGACGGCGCTACAGTAACACATTCTGATGGGTCACAGATTTCTTTGTAACACCGGAAAAGCCTGTGTTAGCGAATGCGAGCGGAGCCAGGTAAAAAGGAAGCAGGAGATTTCTTTATAGTGTATAGGCCTAATTGCATAATTGATACTGGGGAACAACTAAAAGCTGAAAGCGAAAGTGAAAGACAACCCCACCCCAAATTGGCCCTCAGGTATATAAATGTCTATTTCATTCATAAAAAACGTTACAATGCGTGATGTGGTTGTACGTCAGTAGCCGACATTAAATTACTCCCCCTTCCATTTAGCGCGGACGTTTTCCTTTTAGTCCGTGTTTGTGTTGGCTTACTATTTTCTTTTCCCTTGTCCCCCTGTAACGTTACTTAGCGTCTGTGGGTTTCATATAATGCGCTATATTAATCTAAGTTATTATAACGTTGGTTGCTACAACAAACTCTTAATGCTTTGGCTCGTGACACAGTGACAGTTACACCCGGTTTAGCTCACGATACATTCAGAAGTAGGCTACAGTAAGTCACTGTCTGCAACACTTAAAATGCAACAATGCATCTGTAACTTATTCTCTTATTGTAAATTAATGATTTTCTGGTTGAGTAAAACATTCATCGAGACTATATAGACCTCCCCGTAACGCTAACTCAGTAATGTACGGTGGGCAATACGCTGCCGTAAAGAAAAGACCTTTACAACAGCTTTTGTCCAAAGCGGCCGCTAGAATCAACACAAACTGAAAGTTACATATAGCCACTTTAATGAGATATTTCCAACCACCAAAGTGGCGGATCGACCGAGAGACCTACATTAGAGCCACACAGAAATTGTGAAATCTGGACATTTTCAGAATTAGTTGATTTAGGCAAAGAAAAAAATAGGATGAAATAGGAATGCATATAATAAAACAATATCTGAAATGTGTATCAGCTACATACTCACATGAAATCTCCCATCCAGCGATAAACCTCCCTTAATTACATCTTTCTGTGAAAAAAAAGAGGTTTAACGTTAAGTATTTCTCATATTACCTTTGGTGTATAAGTGCGCGATGACAAAAGACATACTCCTGCTATATATTCCTGTTTTCTCACCAGCACATTTTAAGAATGTAGAATAATCTGATTATTCAAATAGATGTTAATTAGAGCTGTTTCCTCAAAAAAAGTCATTATTCGTTTGAATAAAAGCGAGTCATCTCTGAAGATTCCTCTAATGCCACAAAAGAACCTGCGTGGACATAAAAAGAACAGCTCTATTGTTTTTTTTGTTTTTGTTCGATTTTTATTTGCCCAATTTTCTTTTGTGTTGCCTCAGTGTTCCTCTGGTGGGAGCTAATTTGAGGTGGAACAATAGCGCCGGATGAATAACGTGATATAATACATATTCATGGCGTTTGAGAAGCAGTTGAGTTGATCCACTTGTTTGAGACACAACAAAGGTAGCTTCCGCTCCTCTGTTATCCTCCCTGCTCCCAATCCCTCCTTCGTGCCTCCTTCAATAGTTTGCCTGTTCGTTCCTTCTTAATTATCTTTTGAAATCCCCCCTCTGTTTAAACCTTTGTCCTTTTCCCGTGTGGAACCTATAAACAGACATCAGCAGCATTCTGGGGGGAAGTAAAAGGAGGAGGGAGAAAGAAGAAAATACTTCTCAGGTTAATCTTCCTCCTGCTCAAGTAGAGGAAGAATCTGTAGTTTTATATCTCTGTAGCGATGCCGTTGGTGTTTTTGTACACTGACTTAGAGCTGTAACATGCAAACAATGTTAGCATTGCAAATTTACCTCAACAAGGTCTCCTGGACACGTAAAACGTGATACCGTGACTAGCAGAGCAAATACGCAAACACTAGCCGCTACATTAGCAAAATAACAACGGACAAGAATAGCTTCAACAGACTCATTGGTAGAACAATTCTAATTACAATAACATTGTGTGGTAATCCTTCTAAATAGGAGCCAGGAACTAAATCGGTTTGATGACGGTGGTGCTCAGCTTAGTTGCCTTCCATCGTTTTGTACGGTAATCCTCATTAACAAAACACTAATCCCCCCCCGTGTTGCCATGTTCGGTCCCGCATCCCCCCCCCCCCCTCTCTGACATATAAAACTTTACCAAACTTCTCCCCCCACTTTAACAGAGAAGCTATAATCAACATAGTCCAATCCAAATCCTGTAAACTCTTCATGTGGTATATTCAGTCTTTGCGCTGACACAGAGAGGATTCAACAAAGTTTGCGAACATTTGCTAGGTTGTTTACAACAGGCTCACAGATGTCAGAATCCTATCAGCTTCTGTAAATGTTTGTACATTCATGGTAAATTATGAATCATGGCCAAATGTTCCGACACTCAGTCTAAGAAACATGAATATCTGTGTTGAACAAAGGATTGAGAAAGCTCTCCGCTTGTCTCTTGGCTTTGAGCAGTCGAGAAACAAGTTGAATTTGAATGTACTGTACAGTAATTAGCAAACCCAGCTCCTATTTTTCTTTTTATTGTAGCTGTTGATGGATAATATTCCATTCTGCAACTCAAAATTCATTAATGTTTGATTATATATTTGTAACTTATTCAAGGGAACCATAAAACATTTACAATTTAGATGCAAATAAAAGGTTATAATCTTAGTCTCTTATTTTGAAAAAATCATCTCAGGAAATTATTTTGAAAGAAACAGATAAAAATCAACAACAGTACTGTTTGTAGAAGAGCTTACAGAGAACAAACATCTCTGTTTGCAATATCCAGTTCACAGTCTGGGTAACGAAAATATCCGGCACTCTATTAGTTACTTGCACTCACTTTATGTAGTTATGACTATTCAGTCAGTAGATCTTCATTAATAGCTTAATATTCCAAACTACTTGATCAAGGTTTTATAAGTCCTGACCTGAGTTAAGCAGCAGGCATTTTGGCATGTGGTAGTATGAAAAGCAATGGTTTTACTAATAAGATTAACGATGGCTTCATTATATTCAAGTGTCCCAGTAAGCCATGACAGTGTGACAGTGAGCCAGCATGAGCAATACCAGAAACGGAAGCGGCTAAATGGAATTAAGCCATCAGTTTTATTATTTACACCTGTGCTTTTCCTGCTGTGTCAAAATATGTGCTGTGAAAAAGACCACTAGCCACTAGCTAAAATAGCCACTAGTCTGGTCAAGGGAGAATCTGTATTTGGAACCATAGTCATGTTTCCATCATCATATTTTTATGCGCATTTTGAAGTATCGTATATTATTGAAGAAAATGTTGATGGAAACGGCAAAATCCGGAAAAAACATCCTCAAATTCGCAAAAACGTTTTTTACGCTCGCTTGAGGTGGTTTTTGCCTTTTTTAATGCGAAAATGGGAAATGGAAACAGTTTTGCCGAATAAGTTGTGACGTAGCGAACATGTAGCTCACATGACTATAGTCCCACTATCCATCGGGTGAGGGAAGGATTGGGAAATGGGTCCCATCCAGTGCGCCGTACACTTATGGCACAAGGTGCGTAGTGGAGTTGCAATGCGCTATAGCCTGGCTCAGCCACGTCAGGTAAATTGACAAATTGGTTCAACAGCTTGAATCGTATGGCCCTGCACACCGCGCATACACAGTGGTGAACGGTTGTTTCGCTGACACCAAATATCTCTGCCACAACCCTGTTTTCTGCACAGGTGGCCAACTTGTAGAATGCTACCTCTCTCCATTTAGCCAAAGAACTTCTAACTTCAAAACTCTTTGATTTAGCAAACTCCGGTTTGCAATCTACAACCATGCGTAACGTCAACTTGTGACAAAACTACGTTTTGTGTAGTCTAGTTTATTCGCTATAAACCAGTTGATGGAAACGCTTCTAATTCGCATTTTCTTTTTTTTTTGGGACATTTTAAAAGTTGGATTAAATTTTTTTTGCTACACAATTAGATGGAAACATGACTCATGTTACCACTGCCTTTAGTTTGGTCAGTGGTGGCCTAAAGGTTAGAGAAGCGAGCTTGTGACCAGGAAGTCGTTGGTTCAATACCCAGACCAACAGGATAAATTTGGGTGGGGAAGTGAAAGAGCAGCGCTTGTCCCTCCCTCATTACCAACACTGAGGTGCTCCAGTGGAGCTGCTCAGAGTCAAGCAGATCAGACTGTGGTTGTACTGGGCAGCTCCCTGGTATGAATATGTATCTGTGTCAATGTGACAGGTCGTTGTTGCAAGTGAGAATTTGTTCCTAGCTTACCTGGTTACATAAAGGTCACGTTGGATCAGAGTGAAATATCTTGACTACATCTTTAGGGATCGCCATGACACTCGTGGACCCCAGAGGATGAATTCTAAAGACTTCCAAACACATTTTAACGGATGATTACCTCCAGTTATAAGACAGTTCAGTACACCTGCAGAGCACCCGCACCACACTAATCTCCTATAACAACTCACACATAGTTTATAAAAACAAAAGTGCAGTTTTCAACTCTGTGGCTTTTCGACTAATGATTCCAATCATTTACATTTAGTAAGCAGTCCTAAAACATACCTGCACAACTACTATCATATGCTATCACTACATTCTAGGGTTAGGGTTAGGGTTAGTTAGGTTTGGTGTTGACAGTTGTTGATTTAAAGAGGTAGTATCAGTAAAGTAAAAGAATGACTCTGCGGTGAAAGCTTGGACCAGTACTGAGCTGTAGAATATTCGCTACTAGGCCTTAAGGAAATGATAATTTGATAGTCAGTCACAGATACACAGAACAAATCAGAGAAATAGACAGCTGAATAATAATTACATAACTTTATAGGCTTGTATAAAGTTGTGCTGTATTTAACATCCTGGGTCTGTGCTGCATCTTTTCTCAGTACTCCCTGCCACTTCTACAACAATGGGATACTGATTTTAAATTAAAGTGGGGCATCAGTATGCAAGGTAATTAGCCATTAGTCATTAGGTACTCGATCTGCATGTTCCTACTGTTGCAGCTAGCTAGTATACCAGCGAAAAAGATTGGCAGTTTCTATGGAGATGTTCAGGGAGATAATAGCAAGATGTGTGTGTAATTTTCAAATGTTTGAACAGATTCTCATCATATCAAGATACTGTCATGTTGTAACAAGACAAGTTGGTTGTCTGTTCACATTGTTACATGTCATAACCAAAACAGTGTCATTAGAAAGCACACTGTAAGCAAGATTATACAAAAAGTTCCCACTGTACTTACCAAAACCAATTTGGCCACCAAGATGAGGAGGAGGCATTGATATCATTTAGACTTGTTTAAAAAAGTATTTTAATGTCAAATCTTTTCATTAAATCTGTCAGACTTCTTACATCCACACAATGTGAAATAATCTGAGATATGAAAGAAGCCACAAAAGAGCTTGTCTAATGCATTGCCAGGCTACACAAACTGCCTCTGACCTACCTACAGCTGGAGGCTATTCGCCCACAATCCTTTGCTTTCTAATTATTCAAATAATTGACAGGACAGAGAGCTGTGATTCGCCAGCCCTCTTCAATTAGCGTTGTGTTAATTAAAGAGCCTCATCAGGTTCTCGTTAGTGATTAAACACCCGAGTGTGATTACTTAACTCAGCAGGACTCCTGACGAATCATCTGCCCCCTGATCCCTCCAACGGGTGTATGTGAGTGTGTACATGCATTTGAAATTTAGCAATGCTAAGGCGTGAGCAATGGGAACAGATTCTCCCGCTCACGCTGCATATCAATGCTTCAGTGAACACTGCATATGCAAAGCTGTGAGGACGTGTGTGTGTTTGTGTCTCCGATTGAAGGGGGATTTTTTGTTCACTTGCTGATGAGGTGTCTGAAGGAAGTTAATTGCCTATCAAGAGAGCAAGCCAGCTCTGCCTCTACGTGCGTGCATGCATGCGTCCGTGCGTTCGTGCGTGCGTGCATTCGTGTGCTTCCACTTGTATTTGTGTGTGTGTATTTTTCAGAGGCTCTGCATGCATGTCTATGTCACTTCACACGCTAACTGCCTATCAGAGGAATGCTCAGGTCCCTGTCCTTTCCTTGGATCAAGTCTGAGTTTAAGTGTGTGTATTGGCATATGCATGTGCATGTGCATAAATATAAATGTATATTTATTCAGTGATGGAAAGTAATGCAGTACATATACTCAAATACTATTCCTAAAGAATAACGCTGGTGTTAATATAACTTTTTATTAGCATTAACATACATCTAAATAACAAGTCTTTCTGTAGCCACCATCTGATGTTTCTGTACCAAAGAAAATATTGGTTGGCATGTTACTTTGTTATGTTGTTCTTCTGAAACCATTTCCAGACTACATTTTCAATTTTTGACTGAAGGTGAGCATTGGGAAAACACACACACACACACACACATACACACACCAGCTTGCTTGCTGCTTTGTTTGCTAGAACTCTCACAAGTCGATAGAGTTTTGACGATTGAAGAATTATTGATTGACCATCAGTATTTTTGAAGTTAAATAAATCCTATTAGACTTTAACAAGAAGTTGTTGTGTGGTTATTTGTGTATTGTATTATAATAACAGCTGGATTATACAGGTCAGTGCTCGATCTTTCACCCTTCTTTTGTTCCTGTTAAAGATACAACTTAATTAGGAGCCGTATTTTAACGATAACACCACCTTTGAGACTGTTTCCACAGTTCAGTTATTTGCCCCTGAGTTCAGGGTGGTGCCCCGTTTTGATTGTTGTCAATTTGGTAAAGTTATGAATACACATATTCATAACTATATTAATATTGATAAAACATCTTCGATAAATTGCTAATAATTTAATCTGTACCTCCCCAATTCCCAACATTCAATTTTTGACTGAAGGTGAGCGTTGGGAAAACATTATGCATAAGTAAATGCTCATTTACAAGCAGAGACCAATCTGCTTTAATTCCTGTATTGATCACAATTTTAAGAATATCCTTGAGAGGTCTTTGTTCAAGCACTTGAACTTTAAAAATAGAACATTTTGTTTTGTACCCTTTTGTGACAAGCAACCTCTTGTTTTATTTTGTTATACCTTTACAGGATGTCCTAAGCTGTATTTATGCTTCTGTGAAGATGTACATAAACATCTCAGAGAAGGGTGTTATGGGTATCTGTAGGTTGCAGAAGGTCTGAAGCACACACCTGCCAAATCTCAACACATTTTTACCTCCGCTAAGGAGGTTTGGTTTGTCCTTTTGTTTGTTGGTTTGTTTGTGTGCCAGCAGGATTACGAAGAAACTACTGGACCGATTTTCATGAAACTTGGAAGGGTGCAGTATGGGCCAAGGAAGAACCGATTAAATGTGGGGTGGGATCCAGATCAAGGGGCAGATACACAAATTATTTCTTAATTATGTTAACATTGCGGGATGGGGGTTTGTGTTGTATTCATGAAGTGTCGAAATAATCAGAAAAATGAGTTCCAAACTGGGAAAATTCCCACTGCATTAACATTGTGAGGTAGGGCATGCCTTTGCGGAGGTCTGCGCTTTCCGAAAGCTCTTTTAGTTAGAGCAGTAAAGTAGGTATAGTAAGTAAACAACCAAGTGTGTGTGTGTGTGTGTGTGTGTGTGTGTGTGTGTGTGTGTGTGTGTGTGTGTGTGTGTGTGTGTGTGTGTGTGTGTGTGTGTGTGTGTGTGTTGTGCTCCCAGTGAAGTAGCTTACCTCTAGAGGACTGAAATGCTAATTAAGATGAATCCATCTCCAGCCCCTCCTGGCCCCGCCTTCCTCCCTCATATTTATCGGTATTATGCATACTGTGTGTGTGTGTGTGTGTGTGTGTGTGTGTGTGTGTGTGTGTGTGTGTGTGTGTGTGTGTGTGTGTGTGTGTGTGTGTGTGTGTGTGTGTGTGTGTGTGTGTGTGTGTGTGTGTGTGTGTGTGTGTGTGTGTGCAAAGTCACATCTCATTCCACACAGATCACAGCTACCACCATCCCATCTGACTCATAGTAATATATAGCATTTAATAACACTGTGTACGTACGCATACACACACACACACACACACACACACACATATTCACAGAAAATCAATATCCATGATTTAATAATGCAATGTACTGATCCAACTGGATTCGCAGGCCTTATTCCTGGCCACAAGAGCATCGCCACGTCAACAGGCACCAGAATAACAGATCTACTGCTAGTGTGCTAATTGAATGCGCATATGCGTGTGTGTGTGTGTGTGTGTGTGTGTGTGTGTGTGTGTGTGTGTGTGTGTGTGTGTGTGTGTGTGTGTGTGTGTGTCTGTGTGTGTCTGTGTGGGTGTGTTTGCGTGTGTGTGTGTGTGCACACTTGCAATGAAGAAACAGGCAGCACATGCTTCATCTTTAGAGTGATGAAGTAGGATTTAATAAACTAGCAAAAACACACTCATAAACTCACACACACGCAGATACCCTCAGCAGGTGAGCGTAGCTGAGTTGACACTTTGTCAGCACAGTGTAATTTGACATAATGAATGCAAGCATCGTTACTGCTGTTAATTGGCCAGACTAATTATACTCTGAGGACGTCATTAGAGAGAACCTGCCGCTCCAACTGTGTGCATGTGTGTGTGTGTTTGTGTGTGTGTGTGTGTGTGTGTGTGTGTGTGTGTGTGTGTGTGTGTGTGTGTGTGTGTGTGTGTGTGTGTGTGTGTGTGTGTGTGTGTGTGTGTGTGTGTGTTTACGAGTCAGCTTGGGGCAGCCGGTGGGAAATGTGCAGGCGACTGGAAGAGTCTGGAGGTGGGTTTGAGCTCAGGAAGGGAGTGGGATGAGGAGGAGCAGTGCAGGTGGTGAGGACGCATGGAGGTGAGGAGACAGGGGTGCAGGGGTGAGGAAGGGTCTAGTTTCGGGTGAGACAGCGGGAGGGGTGAGTTTAGAGTTCAGGCCAAAAGGAGGTGATGGAGGAAAGCAGGAGGTTTGAGGAGTAAGAGCAGGATGAGGACAAAGGAGCTTGAAAGGCTCACAATGTCAGGAAAAGTTTGTTAATGTCTTCTGCCAAAGTCAGGGTTGCAAATGCACAACAGACCCACTCTATTTGAAATTAATTACTTTCTTGTTGTAGAGGTCTAGAAATAAAGGTTGAGTATGCACAAGCACTTTTGGCAACAAACAATCATTGTCATATGTATTTTGCTTCATAAAAAGCCAACTGCTCCATACATTGTAACAATTCTTTGTGTCTGGTTTTATTATACTGTAACAGTGATGCTTGGTTCAGATGTTTTAACTGCTTGATTAGTATCTATTTAATGCTAAACATTGTTTCCAAATGTCTTCACTCACTGAAGCAGATGAGCACAAATGAATCGAAAAACAATGTAGAAAAACATTTATTTTAGCAGATTTTGTGGTTAAGGTTAGATACAGCAAGTGGAACTTTCAATTCCTTGTTGACTTCTTTCCACAAACAAGCAGTCAATCTTTATCTTAAAACATGCATAAGTCATACAGTAATAAAATATTATTCCACGAACAGATAATATCATGCATGATAGCAGCATACATTCCTGTCTGCCACAGTGCAACACATTCCCATGAACGGGTTCGTATGATATCATATGAAAACTTATGCACAACAATTCGTATGATATCCTATTAAATTAGGCGACCGCTGGCCAGTCACGTGACGACCGGTCACATGACAGTTAAATTTAGCGGTCTCTTCTCAGTACAACTACACATAATGACTTTAAAGAATAGAATATGTTACAGTATATATTGCTGTAGTTACTCTTCTCCATACTGTCCATAAATAGATCCCTTCACAGAGCAACTACACTGTAGAAGACAAAATCCAAAGACAAACTTATAGATATGTTTGTCTTTGACTAAGGCCGGGCCCCAACCTCTAACCTGCAACAAGTTATTTCTGCAATGCCTATACATGCATTTACTGTACAAGACTGTATGTATATAAAGTAATCTAGTACCAATTCAGTATTTATTCCTTGCACCATTTTTATTTGTTTACAGTCTACAAAACACTTTTATATAGACGTCATATGTTGCTGTTTTAAACATCTATTTTTTCACTTACTTGCATGTACATAATATATTTAGTCTATTCCTTCAGCTTTGCTGTCCTTGTTTTTATTTCTATATTCCTTTATACTGGTCTGTGCTGGTTGAGTGCAACTTAAAACCAGAGTCAAATCCCCCCCCAAAAAAGAGATTATTTTCTTAAGGTTAACTCATTACAGTTCACCTGCACTTCAGGACAATTTACTAATTGACTTACTTCGTTCAAAAACTACAATGACCAAACAACCAGCTCACAGTGAACATGCTGATGCCTCTTGGCTGAAACAGCATCAGTGGAGTATTTACTTAGTCAGCTATTACAGCCGAGCAATTTGAGCAAATTCTGAGAAACAATATCGGCTCGCAGTCCGCCGGCAGAGAGGGAGGGGATGTGAGTCTGCGACGGGTAAAGCATGTAATTTCCTAATTCGGATCTTGCAAGACAATCCGTCCTTATCAGTGTCTGATTCCCACTTTGGAGGAAAAGTAGACGGAGAAGCTGCAGGCCGTCACTCACACACACACACACACACACACACACACAGAAGACGGAGGTATGAAATTACATAAAGGAAAGGGATACAGATAGAAAGACTGAGAGACTAGTGAGAGAACAAACAGGCCTATCAAAACGACCACAGACCCAGATAACAAGATAAGGCCTAATCAATCAATCCTTGCACACTGAGAGAGATTGCGCTAAGTGGCTCATGAGTCCTGCTGTAAATTAAATCTGCACACTCCTTCAAGTAAGACAGAATGTGGGGAGTGAGAGTTGGAGGGAAAAAGAGAAAGAGACAGGGGGGATAATAGAGGGTAATTTCATCAGCATGGCCCATGATGAAGCTTTTACACGGTGGTTTGAGAGGCCAAACTAAAAGGCTGGAGGTTTGGTGATATTGAATATGAGTGGTGTGTCATGATTCGATTTGTAAGACGATAGCCAGGAATTAGATTATAGCGCCTAATGCGGATATCTGAAAGGATGTCAGATCTTAAGGGTTTGCTCTGTGTGTATGTGTTGGTGTGTCTTGAAATTTTCTTTCTGTGCAGGCAAAGCCTAACACACTGGGATTCACTTTAATTCACTAAATCCAGACTCATCCATCCTCACCACCGCTGCGCATCCTCTGTGTGTGTGTGTGTGTGTGTGTGTGTGTGTGTGTGTGTGTGTGTGTGTGTGTGTGTGTGTGTGTGTGTGTGTGTGTGTGTGTGTGCGTGTGTGAGACATCTGTTCTCCAACGTTCATGTCCAACAGGAAGTGCTGAGTTGAATGAATAACAAAACAGTGAGCTTAGTGCCAAAGTGGTTTGGACTTAACACACATAGCACCTCAGACATTATTTGTCACCCCCAATGGGAAGGGGGGCTGGGGGTACCAAATGTCATATGGATTTATACCAGCATGCCCACCTTCTAAACATGATGAATAATGACGAGAAAGATGTTAGGGAGCTGGCTCAATCCACCCTGTTCCTGGACCTAAGGAGACACAATGTCCCGTTGGCCAGGGCGTCAGAGCCCCACTTCCTTGGTTTCAAAAGAAAACCCAGCAGGAAACTTGACACCCATTCTGCGTGTTTTTGGTGTCTGGTAAGACTGGCCGGACCTGAACGATCTTTATGTCCGAACTGGAGTATCACTGGAGTAGGTGCGGTCTGACTCCGTGACTGTGAGGGTCTCGGAGGATATTACTACTGACCCTCTGACTTACATCAGGGCAACAGCTACATACGGTGTCAGCTACCCGCTAACAATAACAGGCACCCGGCGAAATCTTATGGACTTACAACAACAACACGGGGCTGGACTGAAACTTCAGGGAAAACTTGCATGTCCTCACTCATTTCTTAAAGTGCCCATATTATGAAAAAAACACTTTTTCTGGGATTTGGGGTGTTCTTTTGTGTCTCTGGTGCTTCCACACACATACAAACTTTGAAATAAATCCATCCATGCTGTTCTGAGTGAGATACGGTTTCTGAATGTGTCCTGCCTTCAGTCTCCTAGTGAGCTGTTCAAAATCGGCTCGGACTGTGACGTCACAGTCCGAAATGAGCTGGCTAACCACAACCGTTAGCTTGTAGCGTTAGCGTTAGCGTTACATGCTAGCAATGCTAACGCTAATGCTAATGCTAACGCTAGCTTACGTCGTTCTCAATAGCAAAGCACTGCTACAACACACACAAGTTCACCATAATCTATAAAAGAACTACTTACTATGTGCCTCATTTAGAAGTCTCCCAGCTAATCCTGCCTTGTAACTGACCAAAGTTGGAGAAACAGGCTCTCTTTTACTGTCTCTAGAGTTAGCTAGCTGACATGATCTACATCTGAGCTACTGCGCATGTGCGAGTGCAATCAAAGATAGTACAGAAGAAGAAGATGAAAAGAGGTCTCACTCTGTAGCTAAAACAGAAACCAGGTGAAAAGAGGATCTGCAGCAGTGAGAGAGAGCTGTGCAGTACAACAACAATATGGTGTTTTTTGAAAATGAAACCATGTAAACCTATTCTGGTACAACCTTAAAATACAGTTATGAACCTGAAAATGAGCATAATATGGGCGCTTTAAAAATACAGCACTCAGTGAGTACATTGCCATATTCGCAGTAAAAGCCAGATTACAAGTTCTTCCTACCAGACTCAACCTTTCTATCTGGTTTCTAACAACTCAGGTCCCTCATTGTTTGCATCACACTACAGAACAGATCACTGAAACATTACCACACATCCTGAATGGCTGCCACGCTTACAAGGGAATGTACATAGCACGTCATGACAGAATAGTGGATATAATACTGAAAGACATATCAAACCATTCCTCACCTTCAGTAAGAATGTACAAAAATTATTGTGTAAAACTATCAATGTTCCAGCACTGCAATAGTAATTCTGATACCTTCTTACACCTGCTTGCTAATACACCAGATGTTGTTGTGATCGATGAGGAGTCCAGTGAGGTTGCATGTACCTTTTGATCCTAGCATGGAGGAAGCTTTTTTGACCAAGGTCATTAAGCAACCACCTCCAAGCTAGGCTATAGGTGCAGACTATTTGTTTTCATATTTGGCAGTTTAGGACACACACATAGGCTGGTTGTAAAAGGGCTTCATCATTTTGGGATGCCCAAAAAGAGGGCTAAACGGCCAGCAAAGTATTGTGCTCCGTCTGCTATCATAGGCAGCCGCCATATATGGTCGAAGACGCTGTTACTTATACCCATAAGAACAGAGGGGTATGCTTAATATTATGAAGACCTGCTGTATGCCAATGGCCCATTATTTTGTATATGCATTTAACTGCATCTATAATATTTATGTCCCTGTAAATTATTCTTTTCAAGTGGACTTAAATAAATTGTTAAAATGTGTGTGTGTGTGTGTGTGTGTGTGTGTGTGTGTGTGTTCTTGTTTAACTATATTTGTGGGGTCCAAAAACCAGGAGTTCAGTATACTTGTGGGGTCCGGACAGCTTTGTGGGGCCAAAATGCTGGACCCCACAAGTTTAAAGGGCTGTTTGAGGGTTAAGACTTGGTTGTAGGATTATGGATATAATTAGGTTATGGTTAGGGTGAGGGTAAGGGTTATGGTTAGGCATTTAGTTGTGATGGTTAAGGTTAGAGTAAGGGGCTAGGGAAGACATTATGTCAAGGACTCACAAAGATAGTGCCACGCACTGTGTGTGTGTGTGTGTGTGTGTGTGTGTGTGTGTGTGTGTGTGTGTGTGTGTGTGTGTGTGTGTGTGTGTGTGTGTGTGTGTGTGTGTGTGTGTGTGTGTGTTATGTTTTAGCTCATGTAGACTAACCATCACCAGGCTGCTACAACAACAAAACAGAAAGCTGCAGAAACAGAAGAAGAAAGATGGAAGCCAAAAAAAAGAAACAAACGCAAATCTTGAGTTTGGTGAAACTGAGGTGCTAGTGTTCCACCGGATTATAAATCATCTTCTTGGTTTGCTGTTTTGAAGCCACTGCGCCAAAGTTTGTGTTTCATTTGGCCTCACTTAATTTTTCAGACGCTGGAAAAAAGGTCTAATAATAATTATTACTATTCAAATGTTTACTCTACAACTGCTCTATTTGTGCGAGCGTGTGCATCAGCCAACTCCAGCTCTCAGTATTTATCCAGGGAAAACGGTCAGCCAGCGTAACACAGTACCAAACATTAGTAGAGACTGATCGTCCTGATGATGGACACATTGAGCCCAAGTGTTGGCTGACTCTGTCTCAGCTTTTCCTACCACATTGTGAGTGGTGAAACAATTTTTTTAAAGTCAGCTCCACTGAGCTTTTAAGCATCTCTCAGCTTTTACAGTTTTGCTTAGTCTCACTGCTCTCATTAAAGTTCCCAGTGATAAAGCTCTGATACGTTACTTGCTCAGCTCCAAATATCAGACAAACAGAGTCAGTGACTAGAATTTAGCAGCTACAAAGTTTCTCAGGAGTTTTTGGAGACCAAAACAGAAACACAACTTCAAATGTTGCTTTGTGTCTGGTGGATGTGAATTTTTATTAATGTGTTGACAGAATGTTGTTGCATATGGACATATTGTTTTTATTTGATCATGTTGATCAAAGTTATTTTACATATTTGTTTTGGGATTTCAGTCAATAAACTAACTACTGTATAAATAGACAACTGTTTGCTAAATGTTCACCATACCTTACCTAGCAGGTGAAAGTTACAAACTACTTTACAAAAAACACAAAAATCAAAGGCAAAGAAACAATTAAATGATTAAACACAAGAACTATTAAATTCATGTTAAAAGTTAAAGGTTCAGCAGTAGCAGAGAATTACTTTCCAGCCATAATTTACATACCAGCTAGCCGACGTTGCAGTACATTACAATTACATTAGTCTTTTTCCACAACCAGTGTCTCTGTTACTCTGGATAACCCACAGAAACACACAGTTGAATAAAACAAATAAAAACAGTCCACAGCAAGTTACGGGGATTATACAGAGTAACAAAGGACATTGGACAGTTTATCTAAAGACAAGTTGTTGTTGCATGTATTGTTTTAACAAATAAAGTTCCTTTTTCCTTCAATTGAATTGGAGTCGAAGCAGAAATCTCTGACATCTTAACGTCAAGATACCACTAGTTGGAGAAAAGTCACTTTTAATGCATTTATCTCATCTTAAAATGATCGTCTTAATAGCTTCAGGCATCAGATACATGTAATCAGTTAAAAAGTACAATATTTTGCTTAGAGATGTAGCAGAAGTAGAAAGTACAGCACTGGTACCAAACATTACCTCTGTGTTTCAGTCCACACTCCAACGTTCCAACATGACTACACACACACACACACACACACACAAACACAACCAACAAATCTAGAATATAAAAAGAGAACAGTGACGCAAAGCAAAGGCCACATAACCAAAAATGGATGGGTACACACACACACACACACACACACACACAACACACACACACACACACACACACACACTAATAAAGTTGTCTGAGTGTTGTTTGGCAGGGCGGGCAGGCGGGCGGGAGATTCATGATTTTTAATATGCAGAGCAACTGCAAAGTGGAAAACCAGACAGACTCACACACTTACACACCAACACAAGTACACTGAGACATCAGTTTCAGAGCTACACACACTCACACACACACACACACACACACACACACACACACACACACACACACACGTCATATGAACTATGAAGATGTTTTTCTATTGGTATGGTGACAGACAGCAGCTAACACACAACAGATCGCTCCCAGCAGAGAACACAGAGCCCTCACATCATTAACACCTCCTGCTGCGTACCACTGGGCTTCAACTGTCTGGGGACACAAAGCCAAGAGAGGGAAGAAACAAGAGACGAACACTTAGGACACGGACGGAACGGTGCCATAAATGTGTGTATTTATGTCTGTGTGTGTGTGTGTTGTTGTGTGTGTGTGTGTGTGTGTGTGTGTGCGTGTGTGTGTGTGTGTGTGTGTGTGTGTGTGTGTGTGTATTGTGTGCTCTATCTCCCAAATGCCTTGACTCATCTGCTAATTAGTCAGGAGCAATTAAGTACGCTTAAACTAACGGCACACAGAGGCAGCACACACACACATCCAGGTAAACAAATAATCACAAACACAACGAATGATTCACTTTAACTGTATCAGGAAAGGAGTCCTCAAGTAGAAATGGAAGAAATTAATAATTGTCTGTGAAGAAGAGTGAAAAGAGAGAGACAAAGGCAGACAGAGAGGATGAAAAGAGTAATAAGGAGTGAAGTAGGGAGAGAAGAAAAGTAGGAGAAAGAGATAATCATAAGTCCCAATGGACAGATTGAAGCAGAGTGGATTCTATCACATGCTATCTCTCATTTATATGCTAATTCAGGCTATTAACAGAGGCAGAAAGAGAGGGAAGAGAGTCTAATAAATAGCTACTGATTGCTGTTTGTTCATTAGTTAGTTTGTGTTTTTAAAGAAATGTTGTAGTGAGCAACCAGCCAGCTGTTTCCTTTGTAACCCAAAACTGCGTCACATACTGTCTTGAGTGCGAGAAACAACAACGTGGAAAGTGGATGTTTGAAATGAAATGAGAAAAATATATAAAATAAAGCCAGAAAGAAAGATGTTATCAATGTAATTTAATTTGGATTAACGCTGCAAATCATCTCCTTTCATCCCTCCTCCCCTCCTTCACTTTTGTTCCCTTATGAAACTGATAGCCACTTGAGTGCTTCTCTCATTTTCTGCTTTAAGCTTTTTGCTGCTGCTGATCTCAATTCAGTTCAATTAAGTATAAATATGAGCTCACTTACTGTACACACAGCATCAGGGTTATTCACTGACCTTCAAATATATAAGAGGTAAGAGATCATATTAAGATGCCACAATGAACAAACACAGGTACTGGGAAAGTTGTTTTTTTATGTTGTATAATAATTATGGCAATGTTATTCTTTGATGATTAAAACACAATAGTTTGTTCCACTTTTGGATCTATTGCTTAGATTTTGCGCCTGCATGTATAGCCTAGCTCTTAAGTCCTAAAAAAAAATGCACAGAAAAATGCACACAGCCCGTATTCAGAAACTGTGCCTTTAAACGAGCCAGCAGGACTTACATACGGTTGTGAGGTCATAACTATACTATATATAGGTAAAAAATGCCGCTACAGTGACGTTACAATTATTCCCCAGCTGCAATGAAGGTACAAAGACTCTAAGAGCAGAGAAAACCCGAAAACGCTTCAGACAGAGGGTAAATACGGGTATATTGAGACAGATAGCATGAGAAAAATGTGGAAAAAATTTGTTTTTTGACCAATAAAGCATGTAAATATGTTCTAGTAGTAACCAAAAATATAAATATGGACATGAAAATGAGCATGATATGGGACATTTAAAGCAAATCATTTAATGAGAACTATATTTGATCTTTTAAAATCTTGAAAATGTGAGAAATATTCACCCTGATGGATGGTGTTTGTGATTCATTGAGCACATATCCTCTCTGTCTTTTACATTACTCATTCAGACAAACAGAAGTATCCATCCGTGGAGGAGCTTAGCACACAACACACACACACACACACACACACACACACACACACACACACTGATCATTACCCTCCTGCCTTGTCACAGACACTTAGAGAAACATAAAGAGAGAGACCTGAACCAAAATCCTGAGATGATTTTGCCGCCTGTCACCACCACTGTGTGTGTGTGTGCGTGTGTGTGTGTGTGTGTGTGTGTGTGTGTGTGGAGACCACATGCAAAGGGTTTCCACGGGCGACAGCCAGAGGTTCTTGAGGGGGGGGGGTGGGTCCCCAGGCTGTGATTGCTTTTCCAGTGCTGTCATCACAAAGACACACTTATACTCAAAGAGCACTCTTTGTCAAAACAGTAACAAAGACTCAGGTACAAAAATAATTCTAAAACAACAATTCAATTCCTGCCATTTGTACCGTTTGTTACACCTTATGGCACAAGCAGCGATGCATCATACCAACACTGGAAATCCCTTTATCCACACAAAAATCAACCCCCTCCTTCATGCAAAAATATCTGGGTCTTCCCTCTAAAATCTGTCATCACTTTTATACTTTATTCTCACTGTTTTACTAAAGCAGAACATATTGCACTGCAAGAATGTTATCCAAGCACAGACTAAATATCTACACAAGTAGTTTTTTTTTTTTTAATAAAGCAGCCTTCAAAACGAGGTTACAGCACTTCCTCACATGGTCCATTTTATGACCTCTCGCTGATTTATAAGAACCTTGTGAAATCCATCAAAAAACACAGTGAGGGCGGAGAAGTCACGCTCCCTCATAATCGTACAGAAAAATAGAACATTATGGGGCATATCATTTCACAGCAACTGAAATACAGAAACAGATGATTGACTCAAGATCCAGAATGTAATGTCAAAGCCCCCCTTTTTAGTTTAGCACAATATTTAACCTTATTCTAATCTATGCCATTTCAATGAAGCACCTTGCCACACCAATACAAGAGATCACAGTTTCTAGACTTCACAAAACACTATGACTATTTAGCCAGTATGGCCCTAGTTTTCTTTTTTTATGATTGACTAATGGACTGCTGTAATAACACATTTCCAACGTGAATCTATCTATCCATCTATCTAGCTAGCTAGCTCTCTCTCTCTATCTATCTATCTATCTATCTATCTATCTATCTATCTATCTATCTATCTATCTATTTATCTATCTATCTATCTATATTTCTATCTATCTATAACTACTGTTACTTTAACAAACTTACTCAAGTAAAAGTAGGCTAGATGAGTAAAAATGTAATTAAATATAAGTAAAAATAAGGTCAGTTATCCTGAGGTCAGTTAAAATCTATCTAATCTAAACATTACTGTGTTACTTTTTAAAATGGGAAAGGGGAGTGGGTTATGATGATATATGATACTACTGTTAAATCAAAGAACATCTTAAGGCTACAAAATAAATTGCATTAAATGTCATCAGCAACAAGACCCCTTGTGTCCAACTCAAAAGTAAATTCCATTTCTATGCACTTTGCAGCCTGTGCATACGACTGATTATCAATTATAAATATACAACCACCTTCCTCAGACCACCTTCCTTCACTAAGGGCTCTGAAACCCCCACATTGGGAGCTGGTGAACATAGTGGAGCATTTAGCAGCAAAAAAGATAGAAAGATATTTCCCTTAGGAGAAGGTTGAGACCAAAAACAGAGCTAAAAGGAGAGTGAATATTGGACTTACATTTACCAGATGGACACAAACACAACTCTGAATGAAAATGAATGTTGTTACTTTTCTACTAGATGTGTAAATAGACAAATTGCTACCACATTTACTATACCAACTTTAAAGGTGATACATATGTTGTGTTTTCAGCTTGTTGGTGGTGGTGCCCCTGCAAGTGAAAAAATAAAACTGACATAACTTCAGTTCACTTGAAGATACCATAAAATCTGAGGTCCCAAAGTGTGTGTGCGTGTGCGTGTGTGTAAAGACCAAGCCTTACGCCGGTAAAGGGATGAAGAGGAATAGTGAGAAGTGTGCAGCGTGTCAAATTATAAACACAGCTTCCTTTTAAACCTTAAAGAAGTGAGGAAAAAAAGACATAAAGGCGTGTGAAACAACAATACTAACAGTTTGAGTGTATGCTAATGTTGACTTTACACTATTTTAACATGGATTAAGCAGATATGAGCTGTGAATGGATGAATCACATTATGTCGGAACAGAGTCGAGCCTCACTCGTAACTGTTTAAAAGTCTGTGTGAATAATATGTGAGGGCCCACTGTGTTATGTAAATGAACCACCTCAAAGGTATATTTACAGTCTGCACTGAAACCCCAAGCTCCCACATTATAAATGTACCTTATTGAGTCGACTTTAAGGCACATTTTCACCCTAAAGATAAACATGTTTAAAAGTTAAGCGGAGACATGATTGATTCAGACACAAAGCGGTGTGGTGATGGAACATTTTATCATGGTTTTAGGAAGGAATCAACAAACACTTTCACACATAACAGGAACAGATGTTGCCTTTAGAGAGGAGACGATTACACAGTTTTGTATTTTCACATCAAAATATATTGAGAAAAAAAACAACAAGTATGAGCTAAAAGTCAATTTCCCTGCTCTTTTCTTCTTTTATTGTATTATTTATCTCTTTTCCTCTTCGCTACTGTGAATGGATATTTCAACTGGAACAGAGAGAAATTGTTGTGTTTGCATGTGTCTTTGACCTGCAGGTCACCGAGAGCACTATGTTTCTGTGTTGTTCAGTGTTGTTACAGGAGATTAATGGCGGTCTTGAAATCTCAAAAATAAAAAAAATTATGTATCACAATATAATTTATTTTCCACTACGGGATCAACCTAAAATGCCTTCTTTAGTAAGGTGAAGAGTTGTGGTTATTCTAGGGACTCACAGCTTCAGCAGGTGGCAGTAAGATTATTTTATTTAAAATGAAATTTCTAATTACATCTCTGATAAAACCGTAATAAGGTGGGTAAATAAACATACAAAGAACTAGAAGAATGGCTACTCTCGTCAATGTCCATACTTCCTCCCTGAAAAAGGGTATAAGGGCTTAAGGAGTAGATGCACCGATCTGATACGGATATCGGACTGATACAGAGTAGAATGATTATTGGTGCCAATCTATTCAATTCAATTCTATAATTATTTACAATATATTATATACACACGTGTATTATGTAACAGACTGGGTTGGAGGTGATGGTGGCTGAGGCAAGCCTTTCTGCAGTAGAAAGACTAGCAGAAAAATCTAAATCTGAAAACCTATAAACTTATAAATTACAAAGATAATAAGTCCACGTCTTTCATTCTATGTCTGGGTCGGACCTTAAGTGTATTTGTCAGCTCTACAGACCAAACAATACAAAGGGATTCATGCGCTGTGTGAGCTCCAGAGGCATGGAAGGTCTCATGCTGCCTCCTAGTGTTTTCACAGAGAAAATGCATCATCACTGCACCAGTTTAACCGTTTTAAAAGACTAATGATAAATCCTGCTTGGGCCAAATATGATCGAAACATTACAGTGCCTGTTAAAAAAAAAAAAATATATATATATATATATATATATATATATATATATATATATATATATATATGTATATATATATATATGTATATATAAGAGAGAAATATGAGGACTAATTCAAACTCCAACACATGTAGGTCAGTAATATAAAGGCAAAATTGAAATACACTACCACTGCTCCCGCAGATGGTTTAGCATTAATGATATTCACCATTAAAGTTATGTACTATTATATTTCCATATGAGTGAATATTACAATATCAGAGAACCATGATCAATTCATAATATTGTCTTTTTATTAACATTTTTAGTAGATTTATGACGGTAATTTGTTCAGGCCAGAGTTCTGTAAGGACCAACTTTATACAATATATACAACTGAGATGAAGGGAAATAAAGGGGACAAGAACATTAACATATATACAATGTTACCTTTTGTGTAGTAACAAGAAGTTGTGTTGAAATTGATCAGTTTAGCCACAACTAAAATTTAAAGTTTGCCTCAGTGCCTATCCAAAAATGACTTTTACAAGTAATAGACTATAACACACAAACTAAACAATTCATTCAACAAAGAAAGATTTGAGAGAGAATGTGTACAGAATCCAGACCCAATATGGACCAGTTCTTGTATTTCTAAGAATCAAAAACATCAACTCTTGCTTTCAGTTTGAATACTTTGTTGTGTGACTGTGAGTCACACAACACAAACCAGATGTATCCCCTTTTCCTCTAGTCAACCATAAACATTCAAACTATTCAAGTACAGCAGAACATAGTTGGATTGGAAGGTAAAACGGCCAATAAACAAAGCATGACATCCAGTGACATTCTTGCAGCTATGTTTGAGCATCCAATATGAATTACCTCATGACTGTATTACTTAAAGAAACATCCATTTGTATATAGTGAAGAGAATAATAACTCAAAGGGGCGCTTACTGTCTCAGAGCTTTTCACTTTGTTATTAAAGGATTATATTTGCTGAATAAAACCTGATGTTGAAATCTCTAAACCATTAGTAAGTGAACCTTCATGATCTACTGTTCCCAAAGGTCCAGAGTAAAATGCACATATGAGCCAGCCTTTCTGGCTTTTAACCAAAACAAATATATGCCTACTTGCAAACGCGTGTCATAGGTCGCATAATCCTACAGGCTGTGACAAAGTCTAAAGAGTAATGATAGCTTTATTAATTTATAATCTTGTGTAGAGAAAATTGTTTTTTTCTGCTTTTTGCTTTCATGTGAAACATCTCACGACTCTTGAACCTTAGAAACCACTGGTCTAGAAGAAACTAAATAACATGTCCTTATCAAAGGGCAGCGCTCGGAGTAAACTTGTTGCTGTCCGAGAAAGAAAGGAGTGCTGTATTTGACACAAAACTACACAGAGCGAGACCTTTAAGATTAAATGCAGTTCAACATGTAATCGACTACAACAAGGTCAGAGAGTGATCCTGTCAAGTCAGTCTTGTAGTGCTGAGCAAAGAGCAAGAAACAGCTGTGACCTCTGTTCTTTAAGTCGTATTACCATCTGTAGTGTTACTGCAAACAACCAACATTTCAATAAGTTGCAAATATATAAAGTGTGAGTGTGTGTGTGTGTGTGTGTGTGTGTGTGTGTGTGTGTGTGTGTGTGTGTGTGTGTGTGTGTGTGTGTGTGTGTGTGTGTGTGTGTGTGTGTGTGTGTGTGTATTTAAGAGCAGTAGACAGATTAAGACTAGAAGGGTATTAAAATTAACAACTAGAGCACTGAACCCAATGTCATCATGGCTGATGAGTCATTAACCCCTCAACATTGTGTGTCACTGGCAGGCAGGAGTGATGCAGTCGTCAGAGGGAAGGGAATTTCTTCAAAAGTGCTTAAATTGACCACACACACACACACACACACACAGAGACACACACACACAGACACACACAGCTGTGTGTTGCGGAGCATCATCCCTCCTTCTTGTTCCCCCAAAACAGTTTGAACTTCGGAGACTTTTTCTTTGGTTTGTCTTTCTTTATGTCTGGGAGGAGAGAGAGAGAGAGAGAAGGAAATGATAGTCAAAAGATGACACAGAGGTAAACATCACAAGTGAGATTGGTAATAGTTATTCTGTGAAATCTCAAACAATCAAACTCAAATCAGTTTTAAAAAGTGTTTGTAGCACAAACTAACACTAAAAGCTTTGTAGTCATTTTCTAACAAATCAACGGTATAAGCCCATAATACCCCAAATAATATAACATCAAGATTTGATGATATATTATCATTTCGTTTTGTTGTCCTTATTTTTGGCTGTATGTCTGTTTCTATTGGAACTGTGTGTAACATTGGGGCGGCAGTAGTCCGTGGGGACTTGGCTTTGGGACCCGAGGATGGGCGGATCAAGTCCTGCACGGACCAAAGTACAGAGTGTTAACTGGTAGCTGGAGAGGATCCCTTGAGCAAGGCACTGACCCCCCAACTGCTTGGAGGCCGACTATGTGGCAGCCCCTTCGCACAGACACCTCTCTATTAATGCATGTCCAAGTTTCCTGTGTGTGTATATTTCGGGCCTGTGTGTGTAATGTAACAACAAAGTTTAGAAATTAAATTTCCCTATTGAGGTTAATGAAGTGCTTCAAAAAAAACACAAAACAGGAGTCAAAATCTTTGTATGTGTACACATAAATCCAATAAAGCTGATTCTGATTAAAAATGTGATATTTTTATATATAGGTAGAATTTTTATATTTTAGATTAGTATAACTTTTATATTAGTACAACTTCTGTATGCATTATTGTGCTTTAAACACATTTACACAGCATTGAAAAGACAAAAGAGAGTCCAGAAGTTTAAAGTTTGTTTTTAGTCAGTCATAAGTCTGTTTCATCTGTGAGGGTTCACATAGTAGAAGCACGGATGCCATGGTCACATGATTCAGAATGTCAGTTAACCTTTGTTGGAGGTGTCCCATTACAAGATTAAAAAAAAAAAAAAAAAACAATGAAAAAAACAAAAACTCCTGGCAGAAAATCAAAATGTGGTATATTTCCGTGGCCGTGGTATAGAGTAGCATTTTACGACATTGTGTGTAAACTATCACATGTACTCCAAATGGGAATCAACTGTGAAACTTTGGCATTAACTTTATGAATAACATTAAATTAAAATGGCTAGTCTTTAGCCCACGGTCGGCGTTCACTCGCTGCAACATAACGACCTTTCACTTAAGTTCAATAAATCTCCGAAATTTTCAGCCCTGCTTTCCCAGTCATGAATTGCAAATGAAGCCGGCATTAACTCTATTCTATCAGAGGGTCAAATTAACCAGCTACATTATCCATTTGTCTAACAGGAAACACCGCTGACAAAAAGAGGGGGAGCATTTTGTTTGATGCTTTTTCCATTAGCAGTCATTAGATCAAATGAGATGAAAACATCGGCCGGTGGCACCCTTAGAAAATTCAGCACATTCACTCACACACACTCACACACACACACACGCACTTCCATAAACCACAATGAGAATTTCTATCCACTTCAATTAGAGGCATCCATGATGGAAATCCTCAATTGGATAATTTATAAGCCAACTAAGTTGCAGTGACATCGAGGTTGTGATAACTAATGAACAGAGCGGAGGGGGGGGTCAGATGGCCTGTGGAGGTGTTGGAGACACTCACTGAAATTCATCATCATCTTGTTTAGTTGTTCGTCCTCCTCTTCCTCCCTGCAAAAAAAAAAACACAAAAAGCGAGCACATATTTACAGCAGGCTCGAACCATAACATACTGTATTTATACATACTATGGAATCTATGACAACTAGGGCAGTGACATATTTTGTTGTTTTGGCTCTGTACTGTATTGGATTTATATTAAACTATGGCCATGAAATAATGCTGACGCTAAACATTTCTTCAGTACTGATTAATTTGTTTCTGTAATTTATCATTTAGTCTTTAAAATATCAGAATAAAGTGAAACATGCCTGTCAAACTTTCCCAGAACCGATAAAACTGAAAAGATTTACATTTGAGAAGTTGTAAACAGTCGATATTTACCTGATACATGACTTAAATATGCATGAACGTACATCTACATATGTGCGTAGTACGTACATATACTCTATACATAAAATAACAGTTTTTAGCATTACTAGGACATTGCAGTGCTGATGTTCAGCTATAATTGTAAGGGTTTTACATCCACTTCATCTGAAAATGTGTAGGAACTGTAGCTTTTTTCTCCCAGTTTGACGCTCTGTGAGGCCGATGCCTCAGAGAGCTTCACTTTCTGCTTTATTTGGGGGCTTTTTGCCTTCAGGCTAATTTTCAGCAAGTAAATTACACAATCAGTTAAATTGAGGTCATGATACTGACTAGGCCAGTCAAGAACATTCTGCTTTTTGGCCATAAAAACACCTCGTTCTGGGCTCATTAGTCTATATCGCCAACAATGGTTAACTGCTCCTCAGCTCTCTGCAGGGTAAATCGAGCCAGCTAGCTAGACTATCTGTCCAATCGGAGTTTCCTGTTGCACGACTAAAACAACTTTTGAACGAGCACATTTCACCGAAACAATTTCCTTCCCGGGGCTATTTTGCAGAGACACTGTAATTGCGTCAGGCGCTATGGGCCGCCCAAGACGATTGTGATTGGTTTAAATAAATGGCATAAACCAGAGCACATTTCTCTCCCATCCCGGAATGGGATAAGGGATGGGAGAGAAGCTGGAATGCTGTGTGGACTAGCCAGACATTATTTCATAATATTAACATTCGTACAGTGTTTGATTTAACTTATTTTTAAATTGAGTAACAATATGTTGTCCTACATACATAGTTGCAGTGGTGTTCTTAGGTGGAAAAAATGGTGGGGTGACCACTACTGTACAGGTGATAATCCACCTGAGCACATACCTGTTCTGCGTAACGTTAGCTATGTTTACCGAATTGTTCCGCGTTTTGTCCTGCTGCTTTCGTGTTTGGTAATCCTTTTAAAAAGATGCTTGAGATTTTGAAAGCCTGTTCTTGACCAGGTCCCATCCACTCAGAATAACACACACACACAGGAAGCAAAAGAAAAAGTGTCCTCTTTGATAGTTAGCTAGCACCGCTACACATTAACTCAGATTAATTTTACCAGCAGTTCAGTTTATAACAATATCCCGTAGGTGGTGGGCACCAAGGAGTTTAATCTCAAGTTTTTCTTCAAAGGGCAGACTTTTAAATTTGTGTTGTAGAAGATAATCTACATTGTTCAAGCTGAACAAAATTACTATCCGCGCGAATGACGACAACACACATATAGCCAATAAAATTGCAACGGGGCAACAGGCAATCAGCCCCACATGGCATCAAGTTGTGCCATCCACCTTGTGAGCGCATAAACACCATTTTAAAACTATTATATCCAGCCACTGACCTTATAGTTGTAGAATAATGGTAAATAACAGCAGCAAAAGTATATTATATACGAATTATATTAATTTCTAAGTTACTCGGTACCACTAAACCCACACTGCCATGCCAGCAGGTGGGGACTCTTCTCTACTGTATTTGTATACACACCTGAGTCTGTCCTCATCCAGACCCTCTATAATAGCGTTTCTGTCGTTGACGATCTCCATCAGTTTGGCCATCAGCTGCTCTTCTCTCTTACGGTCCCAGGTTGTTTTCAGATGTTCTGCTCAAACACAAACACATTTTAATCTCATTGGTTTCATTTTTTGTCTTGTTTTGAATGTGTTCCCCCCCCCAAACTCTCACCTGGTTTTTCCATCAGTTTCCTGAGCTCCTGCTCAACACTGGGCTGCTCTTCCTCCAGGTCCTGGGTTTTTCCACTACACATAAAAACAACATACACATATATTATTGTATATGTTACTACCACCTGCAATTGTATGGTTCGAGTCTGTTTTTTTTTTGACAAATTTAGTTTTGCCTCAATTCCTCCAACATGTATATATTCATATGAGCTATGTGGTTATTATACCATCACATTTTCTGTGAGATGCAGTTGAAAGCTCATTTAGCTAAAACATACACTGAGTTAAGATTATTTTGCCAAACTACTACACCCAATGTCAAGAATAAAAATTATATTTTGGGCGCCACTAAAAATAGCAAAATCATCAGTATGTTGTTCATTCTGTCCAAGTGTTGTCAGCAGTAATGAAGACGATTGTAGCCTAAAGTCATCACTAGCAGCGAATTACATTTGCCATGTTATGTTTTATGTGTCAAAGATGAACCCATTTTTACAAATTTTATCCAACCTTTTCCAAACATTTGCTTGTGATATTCCATAACATTTTTGTGTAACCTTTGGCTGAATTCTTGTAATTGAGGCCTACTTAACATAAATTGCCATAATTATGAAAAACATACCAAATGTATTTGACACGACCACAGCTAACAGTGATTCTATAAATGGTGAATGGACTGCACTTACATAGTGCTTTTCTATGTTAGCGGACTGAGTGATTTACATTTTGCCTCTTTTTTTTGGTCTCCACTAACTCCTGAGGGAAATATCTGGCTCTTTAGCTGCTCAATGCTTCACTATGTTCACCAGCTAGTCGCCAACTTTTTCAGTCACAGGGCGTAAAAATAAAACAAGGAGTTTAAAGACAATAACACACTCTGGTGTGAGGCAGGCAATAATTATCTGTGGGTTTGTCACCATGAGCGACCCCTGTAACATTACACATGGTCATTTGATCCATTGTTAACATAAAAATTGATTGATAATTGATTAGAGAAGCTTTAAATGGGCATAACTCAGCAGTCATGAGCTCAGTGTGCCCATTGTTATTCCAAGATATTTTCCAAAAATCTCCATGATTTCTAACACTGTGTATTTTATTGCAAATCTGGATTAACATACATACGACTTTCTTAATATTTTTTGTTTAGAGGTAGAGGTTGAACATTAATTTATGGAAGGAATAACTGCAGCGCATGTGTGCTGTTAAGCAGCATCCTGCTTCACACTGCAGCCAGTGGGAGGGTGAGCTGTCTTGTTCCAGGACGCCCTGCTGTGGGACGGAGGAGGGAGGACACTGGGAATTCAAACTGTCAACCTTCTGGCCACAAGTCTGTTTCACTAATCGCTAAATAGTGGCATGCCCCTTCTCTGAGTGTGTTTGTGTGTATGTGCGCGTGTGTACTCACATGTAGACCAGTTCAGACTCCCGGCGCATGGCCACCTGCTTGTTCCTGATCAAGTTGAACCACTCGACCATGAGCTCATCCATGAGAGAGTCATCTTCACCCTCTGACACACACACACACACACACACACACACACACACACACACACACACACACACACACACACACACACACACACACACACACACACACACACACACACACACACACACACACACACACACACACACACACACACACACACAACCACACACACACACACACACACACACACACACACACACATTACTTTCCTTCCTCTAAATCTGCCTCTCTTTTTACTGACTGAAGAGGAGGCTCATACAGTACGAGTGTGTGTGTTAATCTCACCTTCTTCACTGCTGCGGAGCCTCACTTCCAGCTCCACTCCCCTCTTCTCCCACTCGTTCAAATTATCTTCAATCTCCTGCAGTTCCTTCATGATGTCCTCTTTGAGAATGTAGCCCGGCTTCGTCTACAGATGTTACACATATACAGTACACAAAAATTAAATGAAAGATGTCAACTAAAACATAGGTAGGGAGCACAGGTGAACATAACATTGTGATCCCAGAGCATTTATTAAATGACAACCTTACTGTACATCTGAGTATGGAGGAAAAGGCAGTAAAAGAAAAATATAAATGAGTGAAAAAAAGGTTTTCCTTTCCTCCAATCAGTAAATTAAATAAATTAAACCTAATTTATTGTATACATCTATAGGTCTTTGACTAGCTTGTTTTATTTGTCAGCTCCATAGTTTACCTATTTTTTGGTTTTGACACTCATTTAGTCACTTTTAGCTTTAGCTAGCTAACATTGTTTACGTTAGCTTGCTGGCTAAAATACTTTAGCTACTGTTACAAGAGTTCATACTGTGAAGCTGCAGCTCATTTTGAATGAAAAAGAAAAAATTAATAATTCAAAGGGATTACATTTAAAATGATATGATACAATCTAAGGCAAACATATTTTCTATTTAATGGTTCAGTACCTTGGAATTCTTTGACTCTGGCTTGGTGCCATTTGCAGTTGGGTCTCTCTGACCATTCAGGAATCCTGAAAAAGAAAATAGTTAATAAGAAAAATAGATATAAAGAAAGTTAGGAACAATGACAGGAGAGGGAGGAAACCCCTGAGATGTCTTTATAGAAGACCATTTGTGCTAGAAACATTGTGATGTCCATGTAGAATAAAAGAGGAACGTGCATAGGGATGTGCAGGTATATTTTTATGTCCAAATCGCATTTAAACAGAACATTACAACACTGGTGACCACGTTACCCTTTGCTGCAGGTGGAGCTGCAGGTGGAGCGACAGAAACGCTCGGGCTGGGCAGACGAGAGGAGGGAGAAGGCCCGACAGACAGCTCTGAAGTCTGAGGCTTTCCAGCTCCATTAGCCCGCGCTTTAGGAGAGGACTGGGTGGGACCAGCAGGTCTGTGGATGGATGGAGGACGAGCAGAAAAGAGAAAAAGAGAGACATAATTCAATTAATGGCCATTTATCTGCTCCTACAAGTAGTCCCCATTCTGTCTTGCTGCAACCCTTAGTTTTGATTCATGAGAGTGGGAGGAAAGGTCATCCGGGGGAAAAGAACTCAGAGCACTGAGCATATGTTGCACCACGGAGGACTCTACTCAGTCCTGACACCATTTGGGGCTCACATGCATGTGGCGGAAGAGAAGAGACTGAAAGATCTGACTACAAATGATAGGCGAGCCATTTGGAGGAGCAGCAGGTACAGGCTTCCTGTGGGAGGAAAGGTTGGATAGATGGATGAAAGACAGGATCAAAGGATGGATGGATGAAAGACAGCCTCCAAAGGCTGGATGGATGGATGGATGGATGGATAGATAGACAGGAGGACATTAGGAGAGAAAAGAGATGTTGATATGCTGTGAGCCCGCCTACATACAGATACTCCCTGGCAAGGGCAGGGCAAGGAATTAACCAGAAACAGAGAATATGAGGCAACACAGAACAAACGTCAATAAATTAAAGTCTTACTTGGAGACGGGTTTAAGCTTCAACCTCCAGTCTGCAGGAGAGTCCTTGTTTTCTGATACTGATGAGAAAAAAAGAAATCAAGCAAAACTTTAGTGTTTTTCACTTTCAGGTAGGGCTGCTCGATTATGGAAAAAATCCTAATCACGATTATTTTGGTCAATATTAAAATCACATTGTTATTTAACACGATTACTCATCGTATTTTGGAAAGATAATGCAATTATTGAACTTGAAAAAACAGTGAAACAAATCAACAGTGAAAACACCTTGAACTGTGAAATTTCCCTTAATACTGTTCACGTTGAAAGTTTTTGACAAAAATCTTTTGACAATTTTTTTTTATTATTATTCTGTTTTTGTGATCGTTAGGAGCCAAAAAGACAAACATTTTTGATTAATTGCACAGCCCTACTTATTTACTACATCACACCAGAGTCCCTATAACAAAAAATAAAAAAAATAGGAACAGAGATTGGGTAGTGGATACCCAATATTTTTTTTTATGTTTTCTTATAGAGAAATTTGCCACCAAAAGCAGGTCAAAGTCAGGGGAAGAACAATATAAAAAGGTCCACATTAACTGCAATTTTGAAGATGAAGATGAACATGAAGATTTTAATATTTGCAAAATGTTCCCAGAGCCTTGAAAAGAAGTTTTATGTTGATTGTCATATCCGTGTAAAGTATATGGAACAATCGCTTTGTGCATAACTGGTCCTGGCGCTGTTATTTTTTATTTATTTATTTATTTATTTATTTATTTTTTCGCTGAGCATTTCATTTCCAAACTGAACTTGGATAATTTAGTTTGTTTGGTGGCCTACTTTGTTTGAGTCTTTCATGAGGGATCATACCATCATGAAAGACCATATTAGGTTATTCTTCTACCAATATCTGCTGTCTAAATGTATGACTCTGGGTAAGTTGATTGAAGTATTTGTTTAAGGCATAAGACAAGTTTTTGGGATAACATTTTCAACCATATTGCTTAGCCCTATATTCTCTGTACAACAAGCACTTTCTCATAGGGCTGTTTAATTAATCAAAATTTTAATCGTGATTATGACTTCGGCTCCCAATGATCACAAAATACAGATACAGAATAATGGAGAAAAACAATTATTTAGCTCATTACGTTTTGCAAGTAAACTCTTATTTACTCTTGTGTTCTGAATGAAAAAATAAAGTTTAAATAGGAAAAGTATTAAGGCAAATTTCACAGTTGTATGTGTTTTTTTTTACTGTTGATTTATTTTTTTTACTGTTGATTTATTTAACTTTTCCACTGTTTTTTTAAGTTCAATAATTGCAACATCTTTCCAGAAGTCAACGAGTAATCGTGTTAAATTATCCCGATTTCAATATTGACCGAAATAATCGTGATTATATTTTTTTCCATAATCGAGCAGCCCTACTTTCTTATACATTATACCACACACAAATGAGCGTTTCTCTCACAAACGTGTATTATACCAGGCTAAACTACTCTGTGTACAGTTATTAAATTACGTGGGTTTAACCTGAGGTGTTGGGTGATTCATTGCCGGGCTTTGAGGCGCCTTTGTCTGGGGTTTTGGCTCCGAGTCCACTCCTGTCGGCCGGGCTCGGAGTCTGGCTGTCTATCGGAGTCTGCAGGTCAGCGGGTGGTCGGAGTTTATATTAGGAGGCTCTTTCAGCTTCATTCTCAAATCAAATCTGATGCGGTGACGAATAATTGCAGTGAAATCTAGTTTTCACCAGTGTGTTCTTCCTCAGTCAATTTTTGGAAATTAACGTCAATTTTTTTTTTTTTTTTTTTTTTTTTTTTTTTTTTTTTTTTGCTGTGTTACGTTTTTTTTTTTTTTTTTTTTACTCGAAGAAATTGAGCTTGGACTGTAGTGTCTTTGCCGCCGTGGTTGAGGTACGAGGAGCAGCAGTGGGCCCGGTGTTGATAGAAGTGGTTGTTGTGGTGAAGGTAGATTCACAAGTAGTCCGTGAAGCCGTGGGTTTGGAGACAACACACGTCTGACTCTCTTTAGCAGTGGAAGAGAGACTTGAAGCAGGCCGGGAAGGAGACGGGGAAGAAAAAGTGGTGCAGAAGCTGGGAGGGGTGCTGGGTTTATCCGTCGGCCATGATGGTCTCAGTCTGGAGGGTGCATGGTTTGGAGGAGTTGTGTTGGCTTTAGGGGAGTCTGCTAAAGGAGTGAATCTAGAAACAGGAGTGTTTGTGGGTAAGCCACTGAGCGGTGCAGTTGGGTTAGTAGGCGACAGTAACCTGAAAGACAGAAAGCACAACACATGTAATTATTACAAGTACAAAATTATTCCCATACATGGCACACATGGACAAAAAACAGTGTCTTTTTAAATAACGACGGCCAATAATTCCAATCCCCCCAAAATAAAAATGATCTATATCCTTAAGTGAAGCCCTAATCTTGTTAAAAGCACCACTTCTGTGAATGTGTTAACTGGCACGCGACAATCTAACGTCTAATATATCAACAATCCATGCAACTAACTTTATGCACTCATAGGAAAATCTGTGAGGGCAAGGACATCAAAATGAAGCATTTGAACCTCATAATTACATACAAAATGAGGGAAAAAAAGTCACAAAAAAAAAAAAGAAAAACTAACATAACTACAGTTTTATGAATTCTGGATGATGCCAGATATATGTGTAATACTTGGATTCCCACAGTCTGTCAAGGTCAGGAAGAATAAAATTGAACCTGCCATACAGCCAAGAGTTGATTTCTGATTTCAAAGGCACCAATTTTTTACCGGACAGAAATCTTAGATTTTCTCTTAAACCAGGCAAGGAAATGTCATTGTAATTAGTCAGAACCAGAGTTACTTACAACTCACCAAAGTGCATTAAATTATTCTTTAAAATTAAAGCAATCATGAAAAGGAAACTGTAAATGTTACAGAAATGGACTATGACATGGAATATAATAAGCAGGGCACATTGCTACTAGCATAGCATACACAATCTCCAACTAAACTGTCGGCGAACGAGTTGCATTATGGGTAATATAGGCATCAAATTACGACAAGAAAGATGAACACGTCTGCTTCTGCTGCATCGATTTTGATCCTTTTTGTGTCCGACAATGTTCTAAATAATACAATATCCGTGGATTACACTTTTTATGCATCATTTAAATGCAAATGTCATTAATCAATGTATAGCTGTTTTTTAGATTTGCCAATTAATTCACTTTTTTACTTTGATTTTAATTGAAAACTAAAAACATCTATTATTGTTCTGGTGGCACACTCTAGACTCCACAGATTATAAGGATCTGTTCTGATTAAATTAATTTCCTTGGGTTCTTACTTTGCACAGTTCCTGTGATAGAGCTTCCCGTCCACTAGATGTCGCTGCACCAGATGAACGTGCTTGTTGCAGGACACACATTTGTTACTCAGGGTGCCTGTCTGATGGGATTTCTCAACCACAACATCCTAGAAAAGGGGAAAAGAGGGTAAGAGGGGTTTCATGAGGTGGAAATGAAAACTTTATTTATACTGACTGTAACTTATCTAACGCAAGGCGGGTTTCTTTTGTAACAGCAGTTTGGTAGAACAACAGAACGTTGTCTTTGTGTTTGGCTTTGCAAACATCCACATTTCTCTGATCAGAAAAGTATTGAGGCAGCAAAGGTTACCTTTGTGGCAATCCTGGTTTGTTTTGGGGAAGGAGAAGGCCGGGTTATGTTGGAGGAGGGGGGAGGGCTGTTCTCTCTGGCTGGTTTGGAAGAGGGAAACACCTTCGCCGCCACCGGCTGGTTCTTTTTCCCAGACGGTTCGTCTGTGGGGCCGTCTGCTGGGCGCTTTATACCTCCCATACCACCAACTGCACCGAACACATAATAAACAGAGACACACAGTCAGATGAGACAGGAAGAAGGGAACAAAAGGCAGAGACGGACACTGCGAGACACTGATACTCACTCGGGGAGCGTCCATGGAAGTAGTTGTAGTACTGGGACACGTATGTCAGGATACTGAGACGGTCAGGAACCCTAAGAGCCACCATGTCTTCTGCATCCAACAGCGCTGGAATTCCCAACTTCTCCTCTGCAACCTTGAACGCCTGCAAATAACATTACAACGATAACTTTATCCAACAAGACAGAAGAAGCTCAGGGTGGATTTTTAGCATCTAGGCCACAGATGGAAATAGACCAATAAAAGCAGAACTGACTGACTGTCTTTGTGAGGCCTCAATGAAAGACTTGGGAGACTTTAAAACCCTTTGCACAAGAGCTTTGCTACTTGATGTTAGTATTCATGTTTGGGACTGCGAGATCAAGCGACAGAGAGAGGTTTGGCCAAAATCAGTGTGTTTTGAAACTGAAGAAGGCAAGAGTGCAAATACATTTGCATTGAATTGGTTTTATTTTTTAATTGTCTAATTGAGTACCTGACATTGGATTGGATTGAATGCCCATCCTACCTATGGATGTGGACATGTGTTTAAAATGACTGTTTTCTATCATGTTGTTTTTAGCGTATCCTGAAAAACTTGCCTTTGTTCAAATGGCAGAAATCTGACTACAGACTGAAGCTTCACCTTATGTGTTTAGAGAGAAAGTGAGTCAGGAATTTCTAAACAAGATTCCCGTTCAGCAATTCCATGGAAGCAGACAAAAAACAACAAGCAGAGGCAGGCCGATGAGCACCAGAGGCATAACTTAATCAGTAATCAGACGATCAAGAGAGCCATAAAAACACTGTTTACTTTGCTGTGCACTTTAATCTCTTACAGGTTATTGTTGTATTTAACCAATCTGTTCCTACAGCTTTGTTTCAGTTACAATCCTGAAGAGTGTCAAATACTGGCTGCTAATTTAAGCTTTCATTTGATATATTTCACTTTAAAAAGCGTAAACATTTGTGATGTTGAGCTTCTGTCAGTCCCAGCGCTCAGAGTCCAGTGATGAAGCTGCGGGTAGGAAGTGAAAGTAAAGAAAGCAATAAAGCAATGTGCCCAGACTGAAACACTCTGTATTTGGCAAAGAACTTCTCTCTCCTCTCTGTGTGAACATGTTTGACATTTTCGAAAATTCCCTGTTACCTAACATGAAGTGGTGCTGATGCAATATGCAGAGCCAACACGCACGTAGAAGCAATGTATGGCTGCAAGTAACAATTACTTTAATTAGCAACTAATAAATCTATTTTTGGACTGAATGTGTTGAACCCATTTCCTTTCTCATAAAATATTAGTATTTTAAATAAATCATGCTTTGTTTACATCCATGTTTACTAGATTGTGTTCTTCTTCACTAGCTTTATTGACTGGGGCTAGGTATCATTCAGAAAATGTCGATACCGGTACCGATGGACCGCTGTCACAGCAGACATTTTGACTTGTCATAGTAGGAAAAGCACAGCTGAAATTGATAACCTTAACAATGGCTCCATTCCATCAAGTGTCCCAGTAAGCTATTTCAGTGAGTCAGCATGCACAATACCAGGCCCTCTCCTAAGTGGAATGCAGCCATCATTAATGGTTTCGAATACACCTGTGCTTTTTCTACTATGACATGTCAACATGTCTGCCGTGAAAAAGGTCTATACAGTGACTTCGATGCCAATTTTATAAAACAAAAAGAAATTACAACATTACGGCACAAATCTTTTTATTTATTTTTCAGCTCCTACTACGTGAGCCCCGTCTCTGCGCGTAACGTAGAGTTGTTCGCAGGGCGGTTCTCTCTGTACCCCTTCTAGGCGTAGATTGAGTTTTGCACCCCCCCTCCCCAGGTCTCGCATTGCCAGATGTCCACAGTGCTGTGTCAGCGATAGAGTATCAATGTATGTTAATTTTACTTTCTAGCACCATGTATGTTAGATGGCACCAACATTTGGTCTAACCATAACTGGTCTGGCAACCTAAAGGCCAGTGTTTTGTTTCCAGAATTGTTTGCATAGTGACTTACTATGGGGGGGGTCTGGGGTCGACCCCCTGAAAATTTTGGTGACTATGTATTGCTGAATATGCACTTATTTTTCTTTACCTTTTTCTGAATCAATTTATGCTGGAAATATCTTTATCTAAAAGGGAAACATAGATTACAATCCAAATATAAAAACATAATGGAATATTTTGTAGTAATGCTCTCAGGCATTCTGTATTGCTTTCATCTATTTATTCTCCTTTGGATCTATGTTTCTAATTATATCTGAGTCGCCCCCAACACATTTGACGCCCCAGGCAATCGCCTAGGTCGCCTATAGCAATCGCCGGCCCTGGTTGTTCGGGCCTGTCTCTGCGACGTGTAACATTACACAGCCAATCACAAGCACTATTAGATCTTGGTAGAAGCATGCAGCATGCTTATTGGCTCATTGACTCTGATGAGATGTACTCCTTTGGTACTGAAATTGGGTATTGAATGACGAGGCATTTTTCAATACTCAATTCGGTCGGTGACTAAAAAGTATTAAATTCCGTACCCA